>NW_027411681.1:0-52409 GCF_047663935.1 Musca autumnalis
CGACCTATTATATCAATATCGTCTGCGTAGGCCAGTAACATTATATCCTTATTGTATATAGTGCTATTTTTATCTCTATCGGTATACACATTCGATTCGCGTATGACCTTTTCCAATAGAATGTTAAATAGGTCACACGATAGGCTGTCACCTTGCCTGAAACCTCGTTTCGTTTCAAAAGGTTCCGAGAGGTTCTTTCCTACTTTAACAGATGATCTTGTATTAGCCAATGTCATCCTGCATAATTGTATAAGTTTTGCAGGGATACCAAACTCAGACATGGCTTGAAACACCTTTGATCAAATTGGGCTGTCGAAGGCGGCCTTATAGTCGAAGAACAGGTGGTATGTGTCGATCTGTTTTTCGTGTGTCTTCTCCAGTATTTGGCGCAGTGTGAAGATTTGATCAATTGTCGATTTACCAGGTCTAAACCCGCATTGGTATGACCCGATTATGTTATTGACCATGGGTTTTAAACGTTCACACAGCAAACTCGACAGCACTTTGTATGTCTCCTTTCTTGTGTACGGGACATAGGAGGCTGAGGTTTCAATAGTTGGGTATTCTCTCTTCCTGCCTAATTTCGGTAATTAACTAATGCATTCTCCTTAACAACATTTCGCCACCGGTCTTGAACAGTTCGGCGGGCAGCCCATCAGCTCCAGCTGATTTATTGTTTTTCAGTCGATTAATTGCTCTCATGACCTCGCTTTGGCTAGGTGGAAGACATTCAACGTCGTCGTTTGCGATTGGTTCTGGTGTATCTTCATCGCCGCCCATATTCGATACTAAGAGCTTCATGAAATACTCCTCCAGATCCTCAGTACGCTATCTGTATCAGTTACCAGATCCCCTACATGATCTTTGCAGGAGAATGTGCCTGCACCATACCCTTCAGTCTGGTGTTTTACACTCTGGTAAAATTTGCGGACTTCATTCTGACTCCTGAACATCTCGAGTTTCTCACGCTCCCGTTTTTCTTGCTCTTTCTTTCTTCTTCTGAAAATACGCTTATCCTCTCCCCTCTTCTCCCGATATTTTTCTTTCGCTTTTATAAAAAATTGAATGCGGATAATATTTATAATAATGCATTGCATCGGCATCAGGATCATTAATGGTTAGTACGTTAGAACATTGGTTCCAGTAACCTCTATGTTTTGTACTATTTGTCCAATATTCGCTAGTCTTAAATATAAACTACTAGCAAAGTTCCCGCAACTTCGTATGTGGAAAGGATATAAAAAACAAATAAACAATATTTAATATGGAAATGACTAACACTGAAAATTTGTTACACTAATACCAATGTTAATAAATATTAAAGCTCTGTTCCTTTACGTGCAAGAATCTTCAAGTTTTACAACTTTTTACTCGAAAAGCGTTCCTTTACTTCAGACACCATACAATTCATATAGAAGTAGATTACAACTTTTGCTATCTTTGCCAGTTTTACCATTTTCACAAGTAAAGGAACAGACCATAAATTTTTATTTGACTTCTATTCGTACCACATATGTTAGATTTGCAAAAAGGTCAGTCGTATCTCACCATTAGACGTAAATACTTCAACAGCGAGTCACGTTTGTTTTATTTATTTAAGGGCTTTCTGTTCTCAGAAGGTAAAACATTCTTGTAAAAAATAGTCAGTAAGTAAAAGTAGTCAATACGGATCAAGGGGGTACCAGATGTATGTACATGTTAACAACGTCCTATAGGTCTCAAATCGGGAATATTGTAACCCTCATAGTATGGATATTCTATACCTATTATTGTAAATACTAGTTATCAGGATTTGTATGAATTTATCGGAAGAATGGGGTATTTTGGAACCTTAATTACGTATTGAAAACATGTATTTGATGACACCTTACATTACAGCGTTATTATAAGTTTTGGTTATTATTGTTGAACTACTTGGGTGAAACTTTTATACCCTACACCACAATGTGGAAATGGCATTATAAGTTTGTTTTTCGAAAAATTCATATAACACCGCGAAATATTCGTCGTAGGCCCCCATGCGTTATACGAAAATTCAATGCAGTGAAACATACGGATTGAAGATAAACACACTAAAAACCAAATACATGATGGTTAGTAGGAAAAGAAATTTAAATAGCTTGGAGTACTATTAAATGAAGAATGGAACACATCAATAGAAATTAAATGCCGCATTGAACAGGCCAGAAATGCTTTCTTCAGATATAATAAAGTCCTCACAAGTCATGACATAGGTCTTCCAACAAAAATACTTTTTATTAAATGTTACGTATGGTCCGTGTTGCTGTACGCAGTTGAAGCATGGCATGAAGCAAGCAGAAGAAACTGGAGGCCTTTGAGATTTGGCTATATCAAAGAATACTGAAGATTCCTTGGACTGATCGTATCTCAAACGAACATATACTAAGAAGGATGAACATTGACATACAGCTACTAAAGACAATCAGAAAAAGAAAAATAGCATACCTCGGCCACATAATGAGAAACAACAAATATAAAATGCTACAATCAGTTCTCACGGGAACAATTGAAGGACAGGGTACAACAGGAAGGCGAGAAATTTCATGGCTACGGAACATACAAGACTGGACAAATTTCTCTGACGAACGAAATTTACTAAATGCTGCAAAAAATAGGCAACTCAACAATGTAGAATATATTTTATAATAATAAATGCGCTAAATAAGAACATATTGTACTTAACTTAAAAACAAAAAATGTATGATCGCTGATATCCGAATACGGATTTGCAAATATAGAAGAAGAAGCTTACACCTGGGAAGATTTTACAGATTCTGAAAAAGCAATGTTTATAGATGTGAAAACTCCAAAAACAAGAAAAGATCGCTATAGGAATTTTTAAATAAATTGCGGTCAAAGTTCACATTTTTGGGGTTTTTATGTTTTCAGGTTTTTGCATGGAAACCGCAGGGAACTAAATAAAATATTGTAGAGACTTTTCACTGCTACAACATTTGCTTTTGCCCTATTTCGATAGGAATTGCGGTTCACCCAAAATCCCAAAAATCTAAAAAACCTAAAAATGTGACTTTTTACCACGATTATTTAAAATTCCTTCGTCGACTTTTTTTTGTTATTTTTCGATTTTTTTTAACCAAGAACAATGTAGATTCAGAATTTGCAAAAACTTCCCAGGTCTATGCATCTACCATTTAAAGTTACTTAAGGTGCAACGTGCATGAATTTGTTTTGTAAGAAGGCGATGCAGTCAGCTCATTGTTCTAATTTCAAGTTCTTTATCTCAAAAATGGTAAAAAGGTCAATATTGTAATAAATTTTCACAGCTACAACATTTGCTCTAATCCCGTTTCAAGGAAAAATTGTGAAAACCTAATAACCCTAAAAATGTGAACTTTAATCGGGATTAATTTAAAAAGCGTTTTCTCATCTATGAACATTGTAGTTTGAGAATCCGCAAAAATTTCCATGGGGTAAGCACCTTCCATTTAAAGTTGGTTCTGGCGCACCATGACATACACGTGTGTTTTCCTTTATAGTTTCGTGTTGTTTGTAAAGAACTACGTGAATTTAAGAAATGAAAATTTCGATGACAGAGAAGCGACTCCACAGCCGATATGTCTGATGAGCTGCTACCAACAGCAAAACACTTGCGAAAATATCATCGGTCATTAAGTTCGTCTCTAAAGAGAAAATAATTGAAAATTAATATTTTCATTGTTTTTTAAAGTGCTCTTCAGATCATTTTGCATCGGGTCAAACCAATTGTTGAAATAGTTTTTTCACTCCGAATGAGACACCTCCAAAAATGTGTTTTGAATACTTCAGCAGCATGTTCTGGCGTATATAATTGGGGATCCCGCTTATTTCCTTGATGTGTGGGTGCACAATGATTCGTCTCATCTAATTTGTTTTTCGAATTTCTCTGAATATTTCAGGCAAACATATTGGGGTGTGCCACTCAGAATTAACCATCCATCAAGACGTATTGTCGCCACAGAGCCAGTTTAGCCGAAGAAACAGGAGACCATTTGATTCGAAGTGCTTCATCTAAGAATAACTTTCGTTATTTTGGCACGTTTTCGAAGATCCACATGGTCGATTGCTGTGTTGTTTTGGGCCCATACGCATAGATCCACGATCCGTCACCTGTATCAAAATTTCTTTGGACCAATCAACAAGAGCATTTTTCAGCAATATCGAATATATGCTAGTAGAAGAAATTACCAAGGATGTCTCTATCCCACGGTATGTCACATTACGATCTTACATTACACTGTACAACACACAAAAAAATTACAAGATAATTCGGCCGGATTATGAAAGAGGACCGAAAAAAAGAAGACACGTGTATCGGCGTTTTGAAAGTTTACGTCGAGAAGTAACCTAAATAGGCGTGGCAAGTTCCGCCCATTTCTACAGGTTTTGAAATATTCGACATCAGATTCCTTGGAATCCTTGCATTTTAGGTATAAAGTGTCTTTGGCAATATTACTGACAACAATACGGGGAATCCTTTTATGAAAAAAATTAACCATCATGCGAGTCAATAAGGGGGTCTTTTTGGTCCATTTTTTCAAAAACGTTTAAAAAGTCCTTTAAAATGAGATCGTATCAGATCAAAATATTCCACAAAATTATTTGTCATAAAATTTTAATATAGGTCCCCGAATACACCAAAACTCTAAATCGTACCTAAACGCGAGGAATCTTCCAAAAGCAACATCACGTTTTAGGGTTAATGTTGTACTTTATCTGAGTTTATTAAGTTTTGTCCCACAAAACTTCATTCGAGATAGAAGACGTCAAACACAAAAATATTCTCCATCAAATTTTAATATAAGTCGCCGAATACATGAAATATGTATTTACAATATATATCAAGAAAATATATACATCAAGTTTGCCAACAAAACACCCAAATATTTTTTGAATAAATTAGTTTTGTTCTTTTTTCGGGTTGATGCATGAAAGTAACATGAAATTTAGCTCTAGACGAAAGTTGTTAAAGGAAGAAATATTCTACACAAAATTTCACTATAAGCCCCAGAACAAACTATATATCTAAGTAAAATACTTTGTTAAAAAAATGACGTTACAAAATTAGATATTATAGGTAGAAATTATTTGTTAAACCTTTAGACCCCTGATTAAAATTTATTCCATACCGAGTCAAAATATCCTAATATACTTCACTTTTTGGGGATTGTGTCAAAAGAAGAAATATTTCAAATCAAATTTCATTATGAGTCTCTGAACAAAAGAAATTTGTAGCTATACTATTTAACATCTCCCAAAGCTTTCGCTTTTTATATATGACTTAGGACCATATTCTACCGTTTTTATTCACATTCTCGTTATCTGCGGTCACAAAATATATTTTATTGATGTTTTTTCATAATAAATTGTTTCAGAAGATTATGTGTCCTCGATCCCAACTGTTTTTGAAATATCTATTGTGAATATATATAGGGAAAATATTGACATCCCAGATCGGACCTTGTAAAATTACGTATTTTAGTACAATAAACTAAAATAAAGTCATCAGGATAAGTCGTAGGTTCCTGATATTGTATGTGAAAGTGCAGGGATAGTCTAAGGCTATTGTCCAGTGAATATAAATCTGACATACGAGTCCTAACATCCATGATTTTGGCATCCATGATTAACAAAGTATTTTACTTTGATATATAGTTTGTTCTGGGACTTATAGTGAAATTTTGTGTAGAATATTTCTTCCTTTAACAACTTTCGTCTAGAACTAAACTTCATGTTACTTTCATGCATCAACCCGAAAAAAGAACAAAACTAATTTATTCAAAAAATATTTGGGTGTTTTGTTGGCAAACTTGATGTATATATTTTCTTGATATATATTGTAAATACATATTTCATTTATTCGGCGACTTATACTAAAATTTGATGGAGAATATTTTTGTCTTTGACGTCTTTTATCTAGAATGAAGTTTTGTGGGACAAAACTTAACAAACTCAGATAAAGTACAACATTAACCCTAAAACGTGATTTTGCTTTTGGCAGATTCCTGGCGTTTAGGTACGATTGAGAGTCTTGGTGTATTTGGGGACCTATAGTAAAATTTTATGACAAATAATTTTGTGGAATATTTTGATCTGATACGATCTCATTTTAAAGGACTTTTTAAACGTTTTTGAAAAAATGGACCAAAAAGACCCCCTTATTGACTCGCATGAGGGTTATTTTTTTCATAAAAAGATACCCCGTATTGTTGTCAGTAATATTGCCAAAGACACTTTATACCTAAAATACAAGGATTCCAAGGAATCTGATGTCGAATATTTCAAAACCTGTAGAAATGGGCGGAACTTGCCACGCCTATTTAGGTTACTTCTCGACGTAAACTTTCAAAACGCCAATACACGTGTCATCTTTTTTTCGGTCCTCTTTCATAATCTGTGCGGGGTTTATTGTAATTTAAAAAAAAGTTCAATTTTGTTGTACAGTGTTATCAGTTCCCGCACGGCATCAGTGTCTTCTGGCACAATGCCAATTCTGAACGACCTTTGTTTTTGAGTTACCGTCGCCCACGCTTGAATTGATTAAACCAGTCGGAATTTCATCGTTGCAATGTTCCCAAGTAAATTCCTTTATTTGGCAAAGTGCTATTTGAAGTCAATGTAAACAACGCAACACATGGCCGTAAGTCAAACCGTACTGAGTTTTGATGTACTCATTCCATTGGTAATGTCAAACGGCGCAGTAGTGTTGCCTTATCTAGTTATCCTCGTACAAAATCACTAAATTTTATATATGGCATAATTATTCTGTTTGCTTCTTTTTTGTTAGAGGCTGAGGGTATATCTCCGTCAGCACAGCTGACCGAGACTTTCTTATTTATTTACCATATTTAATTTTTATACCCTCCACCATAGTATGGAGGGTATATTAAGTTTGTCATTCTGTTTGTAACACATCGAACTAATCATTTGCGACCCTATAAAGTATATATATATTCTTGATCAGGATAAAATTCTAAGACGATCTAGCCATGTCCGTCTGTTGTAATCACTCTAGCGTCCGCAATAATTGAGATAGAGTGCTGAAATTTGGAACCCGAGGGCCTTTTTTTCCATAGGCAGGTCAAGTTCGAAGATGGGCTATATCGGTCCACTTTTTGGTATAGACCCCATATAACGGTACCTCCGGATTTGAGGTATTTTGACGTTCTTCGCCACATTTGCAGACCGAATTAACTATAATTTGGCACTTAGGGTTCCTAGTGATCAACAAACTTATATCCCAAATGATATGGGCATAGGTCCATGTTTGGTATAGTCCCCATATAACGGTACCTCCCGATTTTCGGTATTTTGAGAATTTTAGCCACAATTTTTAACCGAACTATCTGCAATTTGACATTTGAGGTTCTCAGTGGTTATGAAACATTTCCACGAAACATCGTCAACATCGATCCATGTTTTAGTATAGCCCCCATATAACGGTACCTCCCGATTTTCGGTATTTTGAGGATTTTAGCTAAAATTTTTAACCGAACTAGCTGTAATTTGCCATTTGAGGTTCTCAGTGGTCATGAAATATCTCCACCAAGCATCGTCAACCTAGGTCCATGTTTTGGTATAGCTCCCATATAACGGTACCTCCCGATTTTCGGTATTTTGAGAATTTTAGCCACAATTTGTAACCGAAATATCTGCAATTTGACATTTGAGGTTCTCAGTGGTCATGAAACATCTCCACCAAACATCGTCAACATAGGTCTATGTTTTGGTATAGCCCCCATATAACGGTACCTCCCGATTTTCGGTATTTTGAGAATTTTAGCTAAAATTTTTAACCGAACTAGCTGTAATTTGCCATTAGAGATTCTCAGTGGTCGTGAAATATCTCCACCAAGCATCGTCAACATAGGTCCATGTTTTGGTATAGCTCCCATATAACGGTACCTCCCGATTTTCGGTATTTTGAGAATTTTAGCCACAATTTGTAACCGAAATATCTGCAATTTGACATTTGAGGTTCTCAGTGGTCATGAAACATCTCCACCAAACATCGTCAACATAGGTCTATGTTTTGGTATAGCCCCCATATAACGGTACCTCCCGATTTTCGGTATTTTGAGAATTTTAGCTAAAATTTTTAACCGAACTAGCTGTAATTTGCCATTAGAGGTTCTCAGTGGTCATGAAATATCTCCACCAAGCATCGTCAACATAGGTCCATGTTTTGGTATAGCTCCCATATAACGCTACCTCCCGATTTTCGGTATTTTGAGAATTTTAGCCACAACTAGCAAAATACCCGCTACTTCGTATGCGGAAAAGGAATAGAACACAAATAAACAATATATGTTCACGAAATTCATTTAAGTACTGGTCGTACACGTTTTGTTCGAATTTCGAAAAAGACCTCTACACTTCAACAGCCGCCTACATTTTAAATTCCAGTCCATGTTTTATTAGAACGGTATGGGTATTTTGAAAATGTTATCCCCATTTTCCAATCGAATTTTGGAATTTGTGATATCAAAATGTAGAAAACCTTTATTCAATAGATGTTACCCTATATAACAGTATAAACATTCTGATCCTGATCCTCTGATCTCAACAGTGATTCTCATAACATTCAACTTCATTTATCGATTCACTCAATACCAGTGCTTCAATATTTAGTATTACTTAATACTTCTAGTACACTTATTGTACGACCAGCTCTACTCGTAACAATGAACAATGATAATAAATCGGAATTCCACTTCTATTCCTTAGCCCAATACCAAACTTATTGCAATTTTGTACTTTTCACACACTAATTATATAATTCCAGCTTCAATGCTACACCCAACGACAAATTTAATACCATTTAGTACATTTCATATATCTCAATAAATCAGCCAGACCTCAGAATTTGTATGCATTTCAAAAAATTCTTATCTAAACACCAACAAAAACCCTCATACAACAATAAGAAATTCCATTTAAATCCCTTCATGCTAGACCAAACTGGTACCAAATTTAGTACTTATAATATGTATAAGTTTCAAAAATGACTTCCTTATATCCAAAACTATATCCAAACCGCGATTTAGTATTTTTCGTATACATAATTTCCAAAACTTCCTCTCTATCTCCACTAAAACGCCAACTGCTATACTAACACCGAATTTCACAATTTCAGCTCTACCCCTTTACACAATAACAATTTGAACCAAATTCTGTGCCATTTTCATTTAATTGAGCTAATAGTGTACGAAAATTACTAAATGGTCATGGTACGAACTTCCAAAAATATTCCAGTCCTACACTCCAACAGTAATCTAAATTCCAAATTTCAGGAATCCAGCTATCTACGTTCACCCAAATCCAAATTATACCATATTTAGTAGCATTTAGTACTTTTCGCACACATAGGTACGAATTTCTAAAACCACCTCAAACCTACACTCCAATAGTAATCTTAATTTCAAATATCATGATTCCAGCTCTATCTGTTCACGCAAATCCAAATTGTACCAAATTTAGTACTTTACCTACCCATAAGTACGAACTTCCAAAACATCATAAATCTTACACTCCAACAGTAATCTTAATTCCACTTTTAAGGATTCCACCCCTATCCGTTCACCTAAATCTTAATTGTACCAAATTTAGTACCATTTAGTACTTTCCGTACCCATAAGTACAAATTTCCAAGAGTACCTCAATGCTATACTCTAACAGTAATCTTAATTTCACTTTTCAGGATTGCAGCCCTATCCGGTCACCCAAATCCAAATTGTACCAAATTTAGTACTTTCCATTCCCATAAGTACGAATTTCCAAAACTATCTCAATACTACACTCCAAAAGTAATTTAATTCCAAATTTCAGGATTATTTATCCAAATTGTACTAAATATAGTACCGTTTAGCACTTTCCGTTTCCAAAAGTGCTAATTTCCAAACCTTCATCAATCCCTAACTCCATCAATAATCTTAAATCCAAATTTCACTCACATCCAAATGTTTACCAAATTTAGTACTTTCCGTACCCATAAGTACGAATTTGCAAAACTACCTCAATCATACACTTCAAAAGTAAACTTAATTCCAAATGTCAGTATTCCAGCTCTATCTGTTCACTCGAATCCAAATTGTACCAAGTTTAGTACATTTAGTACTTTATGTACCCATAACTACGAATTTCCAAAACTTCCTCAATCCTACACTGCAACATTTATCTTAATTCCACTTTTCAGGATTCCAGCCCCATCCGTTCACCCAAATTTCAATTGTACAAAATTTAGTACCATTTATTAATTTCCGTGCTCATAAGAACGAATTTCCAAAACTATCTCGATCCTATACTCCAAAAGTAATTTAATTCCAACTTTCAGGATTCCAGCTCTATCCGGTCACCCAAATCCTAATTGTACCAAATTTAGTACCATTTAGTACTTTTCGTACACATAAGTACGAATTTCCAAAACTTCCTCAATCCCACACTCTAACAGTAACATTAACTCGAAATTTCAGTATTCCAGCTCTATTCGTTCACCCAAATATAAATTGTACCAAATTTTATTACCATTTAGTACTTTCCGTACCTATAAGTACGAATTTCCTAAACTACCTCAATGCTACACTCCATAAGTAATCTTAATTATAAATTTCAGGATTCCAGCTCTATCCGTCCAACTAAATTTAAATTGTACCATATTTAGTACCATTTAGTACTTTCCGTACCCGTAAGTACGAATTTCCAAGACTAAGTCAATCCTACAGTCCAACAGTAATCTTAACTCCAAATTTCAGGATCCCAGCTCTATTCGTTCCCCCAAATCCAAATTTTACCAAATTTAGTACTTTTCGTACCCATAAGTACGAATTTCCAAAACTTCCTCAATCCTACACTCCAACTGTTGAGTAATTTTTCCCTTGTTTAAGTAATTAAAAGAAAACAAAGTAATTTTCTTTTATAAACAGAGGGTTGTTCAGATTTATTTTAGTTTATTAAAAAAGTAATTTATTTTAAAAGGTTATAATTTTTCTTAGCTGCAAAAGTTACTTGTTGATCGCTCGAGTGTCCAATTAGAAGAGAACGAATCAACTTTCATAACTTCCCTGGTAGCCAAAAAACACTCCTATTAAAATGCAAACAGCAAACAAACAGCTGATTACATCTTATATGCACTCATTTTTCTATTACATTACTTGGTGTCAATGACTACCTAAGCCAATCACGCAAATCTTATTTCTTCTATTTATGCATATTTTCTTTGCTCACAAGAAAGGCTTAGACATTCATCACACATAAATATGTATGTTCGGTTGATTGTGTACCAACTCATTTGCCTTCTTCTATTCTGCATTCCCATTATTTATCAGCAATAAGAACTGCATGGCTTAACCACTGAGTCGGCGGTAGCGACGAACACACAACTCCACATATGGATTTGTGATGCTGTGTTCTTGTTGTTGTTAGCAGGTAGAAAATAGAATAGGCAAATGAGTAGTCACCAAACAAGGGATTTTTTTGGCTACACTCTTGGTAATTAGTATACGTACAATTAGTATTTTTATAATTAAATATAAAAGTAATGTAATTTACTAATTACTTGAATAAATTGAAATTAATGCAAATAAACATAAAAACTAATAATAAATTAATTTTATGTAAATAAAGAATAATAAAAAATGTACAAAAAATATAATTAATTATAAAATAATAATTAATGAAACTTCTTTTAAATAATATAAATAATAATTAATATTCTTATTATTTAGCGGCTTGATAATGATGTTTTAGTTGAAGTTGATGTAAAAGACAGTGAAAAGCTCTGATTATGTTGTTGTATAATTCTGGTTTTGGGCGATAATGATGAAGTTTTTGATTGGAGAGGGGATTTTTGTGACCATTTATTGTTAGCAAAGATATGTAAGTTTTGGGTTGATGGTAAAATTAATATTTCCGTCAACACCAACAGTAACCTTATTTCGAAATTTCAGTACTCAAACTCTATCCGTTCACCCAAATATAAATTGTACCAAATTTAGTACATTTAGTACTTTCCAAGACTAAGTCAATCCTACAGTCCAACAGTAATCTTAACTCCAAATTTCAGGATCCCAGCTCTATTCGTTCCCCCAAATCCAAATTTTACCAAATTTAGTACTTTTCGTACCCATAAGTATGAATTTCCAAAACTACCTCAATCCTACACTCCATCAGTTATCTTAATTTCAAATTTCAGGATTCCAACTCTATCCGTTCAACTAAATTTAAATTGTACCAAATTTAGTACCATTTAGTACTTTCCGTACCCATAAGTATGAATTTCCAAGACTAACTCAATCCTACACTCCAAAAGTAATTAAATTCCAAATTTCAGGATTCCAGCTCTATCCGTTCACTCAAATCCAATTTGTACCAAATTTAGTACCGTTTACTACTTTTCGTACCCATAAGTAAGAATTTCCAAAACTACCTCAATCCTTCACTCCATCAGTAATGTTAATTCCAAATTTCAGGTTTCCATGTCTATCTAAATCTAAATTGTACCAAATTTGGTACCATTTAGTACTTTTCGTACACATAAGTACGAATTTCCAAAACTACTCCCATATCTTAATCGTACACTTCAATGGTAATCTAAATTCCAAATTTCAGGTTTTCAGCTCTATCCGTTCACCCAAATCCAAATTGTACCAAATTTAGTACCATTTAGTACTACTCGTACACATAAGTACGAACTTCCAAAATTATTTCCTTATATCAACACCACCTACCAACCTTGATTTCCATACCAAATATGAACATTGTAGCTATGTCCGCTCAAAATATACATTTGGTACCAAATTTAGTAACTTTTCGTACACTTATAGGTCGAATTTTTAAAAAACCCTTTGGTACATCTTTCTAACTCTCCATCAGTTAGCCTCTTTCCAAATTTCAGAATTCTAGCTCTTCCCGTTTGCCTAATACAAAGGGTACCATATTTAGTACCTTTTAGTACTTTTCGTACCCTTCTAGATCGAATTTCCAAAAACCCAGCCTTATCTCACCCCTACACACCGACATCAACCCGCAGTCAAAATTTCAGCTTTCTAGCTTCAGCGGTTTCGCCTGGGCGATGATATGTCAGTCACTCACTCACTCACTCACTGAGCTCTTTTATATATATAGATTTGTAACCGAAATATCTGCAATTTGACATTTGAGGTTCTCAGTGGTCAAACATAGTCAACATAGGTCCATGTTTTGGTATAGCTCCCATATAACGGTACCTCCCGATTTTCGGTATTTTGAGAATTTTAGCCACAATTTGTAACCGAAATATCTGCAATTTGACATTTGAGGTTCTCAGTGGTCATGAAACATCTCCACCAAACATCGTCAACATAGGTCTATGTTTTGGTATAGCCCCCATATAACGGTACCTCCCGATTTTCGGTATTTTGAGAATTTTAGCTAAAATTTTTAACCGAACTAGCTCTAATTTGCCATTAGAGGTTCTCAGTGGTCATGAAATATCTCCACCAAGCATCGTCAATATAGGTCCATGTTTTGGTATAGCTCCCATATAACGCTACCTCCCGATTTTCGGTATTTTGAGAATTTTAGCCACAATTTGTAACCGAAATATCTGCAATTTGACATTTGAGGTTCTCAGTGGTCAAACATAGTCAACATAGGTCCATGTTTTGGTATAGCCCCCATATAACGGTATCTCCCGATTTTCGGTATTTTGAGCATTTTAGTTACAATTTTTAACCGAACTAGCTGTAATTTGCCATTTGAGGTTCTCAGTGGTCATGAAATATCTCCACCAAGCATCGTCAACATAGGTCCATGTTTTGGTATAGCTCCCATATAACGGTACCTCCCGAATTCGGTATTTTGAGAATTTTAGCCACAATTTGTAACCGAAATATCTGCAATATGACATTTGAGGTTCTCAGTGGTCATGAAACATCTCCACCAAACATCGTCAACATAGGTCCATGTTTTGGTATAGCCCCCATATAACGGTACCTCCCGATTTTCGGTATTTTGAGAATTTTAGCTAAAATTTTTAACCGAACTAGCTGTAATATGCCATTAGAGGTTCTCAGTGGTCATGAAATATCTACACCAAGCATCGTCAACATAGGTCTATGTTTTGGTATAGCCCCCATATAACGGTACCTCCCGATTTTCGGTATTTTGAGAATTTTAGCCACAATTTGTAACCGAACTAGCTGTAATGATCGGTATTTTGAGAATTTTAGCTACAATTTTGTATATTCAAAAATAATCGTCAATATAGGTCTATGTTTTGGTATATCCCCCCATATAACTGTAACTCCCGATTTTCGGGAATTTTCAGTGGTCACTAAAATTCGTCAACATGGGTCCATTTTTGAGGGTCTACATTGTTTTGATCAAACTACCCTCAATTTGACTCTTGAAGTTCCCTGCAGCTATAAAACTTTTCCGCCAAACAATTTAAAGATAGGTTGACTCTTTGATATAGCCCCGTAGGTGGTACCTTTCACCTAGCTGAACACATTTTTTTTAGATTAGATCAGATAACAAAATGCAACAAAATGGAGGTGAAAGCCTGGGGCACGGAAAATTCCTCTTGGGGAAGAAAGGCCGTGGCTAGTATATTATGAACCCCGAAGGACTGATCCGCCGTGAGTCGAACTTCCGCTTTATGGCGTGAGGGAATTTTTGTTAGAGACCTTGTTGGCCATCAGGAATTAGCGTTATATCTTTGTTTACTGTTGCTTAAGTGCTCTACAAAAACAACAAACAAAGATATAATGCTAATTCATGATGGCTTACAGGGTCTCTTGCAAAAACTTCATCACGCCATAACGCGGAAGTTCGAATCACGGCGCATCTGTCCTTCGGGGATTTTAATATACACACACCAAGGGCTTTCATCTCCTAAAGGAATTATCTCTGTCCCAACATTTGTGTTCACAGTGTAATTTAATCGATAGCGGGAGGCAGTATGAGTCTAACCATTATCGAAAAGTTGTTCCACCTAAAATTGTAAAAGGGCCATAATTATTCCATTTTAATTAAGACTATTTTATGGTGGAGGGTATAAAAAGTTCGGCCCGGCCGAACTTAACGACTTTTTACTTGTTTTATTTTATCCGCTTCTGGGACTGCACATTCGAACTTATGATTTGTAGCATAACAAATCTTCGTATTTTTGCTAACAAAAAATTGTTTTCCGCCTATGAGCCTTGAACTTAAAACTCTCGGTTTTGTACCTCTAGCAAGTACCGTTGTAATCGTTATTACTTACTGTAGTGAGTAAAGCAATGTTGTAATAAATAATATTGCTTGTAAAATGTTAAAGAAATAACGTTCTATTTTTCAGCCTCCTCTCTATTTTTTTTTGCATTTTTCTCAAAATCATGTCTAAGGAAAATTTTAATATTATCCAACTGACACTAACTAAGCTTATTATATATGAATACGGATATGACAAGTATTCTCCATATTCCCTTCCTGAATAAATATTATAATCCGTGCCTTGGGTGTGTGAGTGTATGTTTTTTCACACATAGTTAACATAATTGTATGTCATATCCTCACTGTTTGTTCTTTATTTAGTTGCTGTACCAGTTACGCTTTCAAAATATTTTGATATGTGGTCTTAACGTTGGATAAAAGAACAAACTTCTTAATACTCTTTCGCTATGCTTTTACTTCAACCACCAGCATAAGTAAGAGGATTCACATTTTTCAACTCTAAAAACAAATAAAATAAATTATGTCAACATTTGCATACCAGGACGAATGTAAAGCCGCCCAATACATTGTCCGGATGCGTTTTTTTTTTCTTGTTAGGATTCTACTAATTGAGAAGCAGTATAGTAGGTTTGTCATTTAAAACGTAATTTTATGCCATATTTCAATAAATTTGACTTCATCAAGGTTGCCTTTTGTAATATCAATAGGTTGCCCGATAGCACTATTAACCTCAACGATAGAGGATACTCCACTTCAAGGATGGCATTCTACTTTGTCAAATACAAACCTTTATTTGTTTTCCTTCGTTCTAAACCCATTTTCCAGTCGACATTGTGGATTTTGTCACATTTCCTTCCAGGTGGTTTTTCTCCCGAACTTAATATTTTATCTTACATATGAAAGGTTTTCAGGGTTTCTCGCGTATCACATGCACATATGTATATCAAAACAGTGCTTCTCAGTGTAAAAAATCTTAAAAAAAAAAAAAAAAAACAGAAAAATCTCTCCAAATATAGAACCGAAAAACATCTGTCGCAGAATAACATTTTAATACAGTATGAGGTTCTGTATGTTCTTCTGTTTTACAAATACAGATACACGACTATAATTTATAAGGAAAGTTTGTGTTATTCGCATAGAAACCAAGTCAACCAAAGGAGATTGTGACACACCAACAGTTTGTAAAACAGGTATCGGCACCAATACAAACGCATTGTTTGCGTAAAAAACTGCCCACACATTCATGTATTTGTCCCATACACATCCCAGATATGAAGTGAAAATGAATGGGAAACCCAAAGTTGTAACCGCACAAAATTTGCTTATGAATTTCACGAGTTATTCTTTATTTTTAAATGCCTTACGCAATTGCGTAGGATGCCATTGCAAACGGTTTCAAAGAAAAACATTATGAAAAACACAGATCAAGCATTTCCAGCACGACGTCAAAAAAATCGCTGAAACCTCTTTTGGACGTACACAGTATGTAGAGATTATTATACCCTACACCACTATGTGGGGAGGGTATTATAAGTTGGTTTTGCCCAAAAAGTTTGTAACGCATCGAAATAATGGTCGTAGACCCATACTTATATATACCAAAATGAATGTCTCGACGAACTGAGTCGATCTGGCTATGTGTGCCCGTCCGTCAGTCCGTCCGTCCGTCTGTCCATCTAAACCTTGTAATCACGCTACAGGTCGCAATTTTGATCGGATCGTCACGAATTTTTTGGGAGTGGATGCGGGTCCCACAGAGGAGGAAGCCAGTTTAGTTTGGTGATGGTCGGTTAATATTCAGGAGTCGGAATAAGCGAAAAGCTTATGTGGAGGAAAGTCAACGTTTTTTCTTATGCGAATATCTCCGCTTCTGGTTGGAGTATTCCAAAAGGAATACCCGTCAATGGAAGAAGAAAATATCTCGTTTATATTGATGCAAAGTATGTTGGCGTAAGTGAGCAAACCGAGATATTGCAAAATTCAGTAATAAACCCAATTTTTCCATTTTTTGTAATCACGCTACAAGTTGGAATTTTGATCGGATAGTGACAAAATTTTGGGGGTAGATGGGGGCCCCACAGAGGAAGAAGCCTATTGATTTTGGTGATAGTCAGATAATATTTAGGGGTCAGAATGGGGAAAAACTCATTTGGAGACAAATTCAAAGTTTTATTCTTTGTGAATATATCGGCTTCTAGTAGTCGTATTCCAACGGCAAACCCTGTCAATAGAAGAAGAAAATATTACCTTTACATTGGTGTAAAGCAGGTTGGCGAAGGTGGTCAAACAAGGGAGATTCCACAACAGTCGGTAATGCATCCAATTCTTCCATTTTTTGCAATCAAGCTACAGGTCGTAATTTTGATTGGGTGGTCACGAAATTTTGGTTGCTTATGGGGGTCCCAGAGAGAAAGATGCATATTATTTTTGGTGGTAGTCGGATTATATTCCCTAAAAGAAATGTTTACCAGTGAAAAGCTTATGCACAGGGGTAGTGGTGTAGGGTATCACATGGTCGGCCCCATTCCCGACTATAGCCTTTGCTCACTTGTTTTTCGATTGCTTAAGTCTGGAGTATTCTCCCATTGGCTTAACTTCATCATTACTCTACGGCAAACCCTGTCAATAGAAGAAGAAAATATTACCTTTACATTGGTGTAAAGCAGGTTGGCGAAGGTGGTCAAACAAGGGAGATTCCACAACAGTCGGTAATGCATCCAATTCTTCCATTTTTTGCAATCAAGCTACAGGTCGTAATTTTGATTGGGTGGTCACGAAATTTTGGTTGCTTATGGGGGTCCCAGAGAGAAAGATGCATATTATTTTTGGTGGTAGTCGGATTATATTCCCTAAAAGAAATGTTTACCAGTGAAAAGCTTATGCACAGGGGTAGTGGTGTAGGGTATCACATGGTCGGCCCCATTCCCGACTATAGCCTTTGCTCACTTGTTTTTCGATTGCTTAAGTCTGGAGTATTCTCCCATTGGCTTAACTTCATCATTACTCTCTATTATAGAGATGATTTTTCTAGCGAAACCCTGAACTCTTTAAGCATGGAGTATTCTCATGTTAATGAGAATGATGCTCAATTTTCGGCTTTCCCAAAAAAAAAAAAAAAAAAAAACAGTAAGAAAAGGATCAAAGTCGGGCGGGGCCGACTACATAATACCCTACACCACTGTGAATATGTAAAATATATATGGGAGCTAAATCCAAATCAGAACAGATTTTGATATAATTTTTCACATATATTTGTAGACCAAATTCCGTCACATAGTCCAAATTTTATCGAAATTGGACATATATAGCGTGTTTCGTGCATCAAATACCTCAAATCAGTCGAAAATATATATGGGAGCTAAATCCAAATCTGAACCGATTTCAATATGATTTGCCACAGTTATTTCTAGACTAACCACCTTCACACATCCCAAATTTCATTGAAATCGGACAAATATAGCGTGTTTCGTGCATCAAATACCTCAAATTTACCTAAAACATATATGAGAGCTATATCCAAATCTGAACCGATTTCGATATAATTTGGCACACTTACTTCTAGGCCAAATCCCGGCAAACATTCCAAATTTTATTGAAATCGTACATATGTAGAGCGTTTCGTGCATCAAATACCTAAAATCGACCGAAAATATATATAGAAGCTATAGCTAAACAGTCGCACATTCCAAATTTATTTAAAATCGGACATATATAGAGTTTTGCGTGCACCAAATTCCTTAAATCGGACGAAAATATATATGGGGGCTATATCCAAATCTGAACCGATTTCTATATAATTTGGCACACTTATTTCTAGACTAAATTTCGTCGCGCATCCCAAATTTCATTGAAATCGGACATATATAGCGTATTTCGTGCACCAAATGCCTTAAATCGGGCGAAGATATATATGGGGACTATATCCAAATCTGAACCGATTTTTACCAAAATAAATAACGTTCGTCCTTTGGCCAAAAAAACTATCTTCCCCAATTTTCATGCGAATCGGACAATAAATGCGACCTGTACTTTGTTTACACAAATACATGGACAGACGGACATGCGTAAATCGACTCAGAAAGTGATTCTATGTATATCCCTAAAAGGAACTATGGGTCTATCTCGTTTCCTTTTACATGTTACAAACAAATGCACAAAGACATAATACCCCTTACCACAAGATGGTGTAGGGTATAAACACCAAAACAAAATATTTGCAATCCCACAGCACGATTCAACTAAGAAATCATCGATTTCTGTAACTTGGAAAAACATCGAAACAGTTACCTGTGAGTGAGTAATTGGAATTTATTTAAAAAATTTCTTTTTGCGCGTGCCTTCGTTTTTTGTTTTGTTTTGTTAGTGCGTTTTGTATAATGGAATGATGAAGTTAAGCGAGTGGGGGAATACTCCCGTCTTAAGCAATCATGCTTAAATCGAGGAGGTACTCGAAGTGCATCTGGGTAAAATAGTACGATGTGCAAAGTTGGGCCAATCAGAAAATCCGTGCAAGAGTCATCTTGCAGATTAGCCATTTTTGTTGGTGCCATCAGTGTTTCTTGGAGCTTTGTACCGTCATAAAACAATTCAAAACGATCCTAGAGGAGCTCTCTGACTTGATATGTTGAATGTTCGTTTTTATATTATCCACCATAGTATGTAGGTAATTTTAAGTTTGTTCCATTTTAACACATTGAAATAATTATATGCGACTGTATAAAGTAAATATATTCTTGATGTAATGTTCTCATACACGCAGAGAAAAAATATGATTGATCCAACAATATTCGAAGAGCAAAATATGTATTGTAAAGATATTGTTTAATTCCAAATGTAGTATTGTGATTCCAACAATTGGGTTTTGTTAAATCCAACAATAGTTTTTGTCAACTGGACAATAGTTCTCTCTTTTCTTCGACAATTTTTTCTCTTCTCTCGCTATTCGATGCCGTGTTGAAAAAAACAATTATGGTGAGTTTTGTTTGTATGACATGATGCCTTTATCTTGGTTTTTGCGTGTATGTATACCAACAATGAGACTCTTGTTATACCCTACACCACTATGTGGAAAGGGTATTATAAGTTTGTTTTGGGAAAAATTCATGTAACACCGCGAAATATTCGTCGGAGACCCCCAATGTGGTATACCAATCTTCATATCTCGGCGAGATAAAGCGATTTTGAGATGTGTATCCGTCCGTCCGTCCGTCCGTCCGTGTGTCCGTCTGTCCATTATAAATTGTAATCAAACTCCAGGCCGCAATTATGGACCGATCGTCACGAAATTTGGTATGGAGGTCGGTTTCACATCAGAATAGATCGCTATTTTAATTGGTGATGATCGTGAAATATTTAGCGGGTGAAATGGACCAAAACCATAATTTTTATTCGATTTTGTAGCTGCTCTGTAGGTCGTAATAATAGTCCGATCGCCTCGAAATTTTAAATAAGGTAAGAGTATATCACAACGGAGAAGTTTGCAATTTGAGATGGCGATCAGATAATATTTAGAGGGTTAAATGGACCACAATCTGATGATCTGATATTATTTAGCGGTTGACATACACCATTACTTTTGTATGAAAAATATACAAATTTTATTTTTGGTCCATATTTTTATTCCTGGAGGGCATATACCGGCAAAGTAGCCTACATATGGAATAATAGCTACTGACCTTTCCCCTGATGCAAATTGCAATACTGTGTCTGCTAGATTACGCGTCTACTGCCTGATATATAGTGTGTTTTTTGTAGAGAACCACAATTTCCTCCCATGCTACAAATAGTCTCTATCATGATAGAGGAATTTTCAGTTCAGTTATCAAATTGGATTTTTATGTAAATATTGCAAAATGGGGTCGCCTCACCACCTATTTTATACTTCAGGATTTAGGGTAAAGGGGATACAAACAAAATACGACCAAAGATGTGCCTCATCGAAATATTGGTTTTAGACCCCAAGTATATTTGGACGAAATTCGTTTCAGACAATTTGGAGTCTATTTAGCGCTATCCGTTCATCTGTCTCTCTTAATGTCTAACTGGCTGGTGTGCACGATAACTCTCGAACGGTTCTACCGATTAGAACCAAATTTTATACAACGTAATATTTTGCCCAAACTTTGTTTAAGTTCGAATGTAAGCTATGTCGGTCCACAACTCCCCCAAAAAAGTTCAAAATTGTTTTCGAAAAATTGTGTGAACGATAACTGGCGAAGTGAGCAATCGATTTGCTCCAAACTTTCCATATATTATTATTCCTTAGGGTACCTTCCACACAAAATTCGAAAAAGGGAAATTTAAGAGTCCACTCGAATCGTTTTGAATTTTTTTCAGCAGATTGTACTTGCGCCGCAAATTCGCAAGTTAACTATCAAGGGGATTTTCTGATTGGTCGAAACTTTACACATCATATTATTTCATCCAGTCATGTGTGAGGTCGGAATATGGACTATATCGGTCCGTCCTTCGAGTACCTCCCACACAAAATTTGGAAAAGTGCAGTTTGAGGACCCGTATCTATTTGATCTATTTGATTATTATTTTTTGAAGAAGGTTCTATTTACGGTCCCTATTGTGGTCCCTTTCCGAGGTAAGTCATACTTCCTGCCGGCTCCAACTAAAATTACAAATCTGAAAAAATAATTCTCAAATATTTCCAAAACTCGAAATTTTGCTTACTAAAATTGATTTGGTATAGCCCCATATTACGATACCTACAGATTCCACGTATTTTGAAGCAAACTCGTGATACAAAATAAACATTTTTTAGAGGCTGAAGGTATGTATAACACCGTTAGCTCAGCTGACTTATACTATCTTCCTTGCTGTATAATTGAATATGAATAATTTTGGGATTTATAAATTTCTATTTTCATTGTTCTATTCATTGTTAGTTATTTCTACCAGTATAAAATATATTTTTGATATCACAATTTATGCCCACAATGAACTATTTTCGAAGCATATGTGAGGTACAAGTGCACAATTTTTGGACGATAGATCTTCAATAAACTCGCAATTTTCCCAATTATCAAATATACCAAATTGCATGGTATATATATATATATATATATATGTATTTATTTTAGGTGTATTCCAAAAAGGAACCTGATATTCAAAGACGATTTGAAGATGTAGCAGGAGGGGCTAATCAATGTGAATTTTCCAATTTTCGCATATTTTTTAGAATTGTATTATTTATATATTTTTCCTCAAACATCCCAGTAAAGACAAGAGAGGCTTCTCTTATATCAACGGATTCATATTAAGTTATTGATATGTGACCTAGTTTTTTTTCGCCGAGTCCGAACGGCGTATCCTAAGTTGCCACTTGTAGAGACGTTTTTCATGGCTGAAATACTCAGGAAATATCGCCAACATTACTAAGGGGTATTTTGCCACCGTAGACATTTTGATGGGAATCGAACCCGCACATTCAGCGTGCGAGGCGGTTGCACATAGCTAATTCCTACAGGTTGTGGTGTAGGGTATCACATGGTCGGCCCCGTCCCACTATAGCCTTTGCTTACTTGTTTTTATTTGTTTCTGTTTTGTTTCATTCTTCTATCTTCATTGTGCTTTGAGGTTTGGTGTTTTACCGGAGTTTGTTATGGTGTTTAATTATTCCTTATTTTGTGGTGGGTGCTTGTGGCTTTTTGTTTGTCTTTGTTGTCAGCCAATGCAGCAAACCATGTATTGTGTTCAACAATGATTGCAATATTATACGCGACATTTATATTCAGGTTATTTAAAAAGTGTATATGAGAAATATATACACTCAAATCAAAAATTTCTGGTCTGGTTTTGTGGGTTGACAATACTTTTGTAAACAAAATTAGATTATGATAGTTCCTACAATCGCTATTGTTAACGATTTTTACAATATTGCGGAAATTCGAAAGTTGTTTTTGTTTTCTATGTTTGGAACAAAGTATGGTATTTTTGGATTTGGATTAGAATGTTTGAACAAAACAAATACATTTTTGGAACCAAAACGGATATTTTTGTTCCAACAAAAGCGAAAAATATTTTTTCTTTGTGTGTAGGTCACGAAAGTTCTCCACCAAAACTCGTCAACATAGGACTATGTTTTGCTGAACTAGCTTTAATTTCACATTTTAGCGGTCACGAAACTTCTCTACCAAAAATCGTCGACATAAGTCCATATTTTGGTATAGCTCCCGATTTTAGTCATTTTGAGCATTTTAGTTACATTGTTTGACGGAATTACACGATATTTGACATTTGAGATTCTCAGTAGTCACAAAACGACCTAACTAAAATTTTCAATATATTATGGAAAGGATCTGTTTTTTTTTTTACTGAATGAAAATAATAAGCACCTAATATTTTCATGATTAACATATCTTAATGCCAACATTGGGCCTTATTATGGAATAGGAGTCATAGGAATTTGAAATTTCACGAGAAATGTACCCGAATTTCAGTAAAAGCTCAAGCTATTTTTGAACCATCTGTCTTCTGTCATTCGTTTTTCATTAGTTCCTTATAAATCTAAGAAAACTGTCAAATTATGCCAAATTTCTAACATAATATAGATAATGAAAGTACACAGTCTTCTAAAGGTCTTATTTCACTAGTATAACAGCAATGGTTTGATCAATTTTTGCGTTTTAAACTTAAAATGGTTTTAATTCATTCCAATTTTAAAGATTCGTAAACGTAACATTCAAAATTTGCAGTTATACTCAAGTTATTACAGAATGTGTTATTCTTGTGAAACACTTTAAATCATAAAAATGTTGGGTTCTATTGAAAGAAAATTAAAAAAATATATAACGGGACTTTATCGAAGCAACACTTTTTGTTGAAAGATACTTCATAAGAGTACAAAACAAGATATATAAACATATCCTAGTATATTCGACGAATGTCTACTAAAATGGAGTAACAAATAAAAATTTGAAATGTGGTATTTAAATGATACGGAGTGTATGTCCATATTTTGGTATAGGCCCCATATAATCGGGAAGTACCGAAATTTCGGTATTTTGAGGGTTTTGGACACATTTCTTGACACAACTACCCGAAATTTGACATTAGAGATCATGGACGTACGCAGGATTTTACTTCGGGGTAGACCCACCCCGACCACGGTATTTAATTTTAATAGAGTCATAGAAATTTAGTCCTTGGATATTTAGTTGTCATTCGAAAGATACGCTTGTTTTTCTGCATTTTGATGTTTTCTCCAACAAACACAAAATCTTTAAATAAAGCCAGATAGGATTACGTTTTGGTATGTTCTAGAATTTTCTAACCAAATTTGCTACTATTTGACATTTTGGGTTCAAATTCCCGCAGAGAGTTCTCAATATAGGTACATGTTTTCGCTGTAGCAAAATTTTCAGTACTCGAATATCTTAGCCTAATTTACACAGGGTTTCAATGTGGTGAACGGCTTAAATACGCCTTTGTTGCAGTTTTAATTCAACAAATATGTACCCACGAGGACCTATTGTCCACATACTGATAAGAAGGTCTATCTTGAGAACCTTTCAATGGTATTTCGTGTGAAGTAATCTTTTAAAGTATCTCATTTTATTTCTCTCTCTGTTTGAGTCTATGATAACCAATAGTGGTGAACAGCTACACTTTGATACGACCACGAGTATGTTTGGGCGAAACTTTTTTCAGACAATTTGGAGTCGGCTTAGCAATCGTGCGCACGATAACTATCGTACAGGACACGGGTTCGAACCAAATATTGCACTTCGCAATATTTTGACTTAACTAAGATTAAGTTCGAAGATGCTTCATACCGGTCCATTACTTCAGGTACCTTCCACACAAAAGTTGAAATTTTTTGTGTCAAATGGCGAGAATGATAACTCCCGAAGTGCGCAATTGATTTGATCTAAACTTTGCACATCTTATCATTTCTTCCATATATTGGGTTCAAATATGGATTATATCGGCCCACTCCTTCAGGTACCTCCCACATAAAATTCAGAATAGGTGAAGTTTCCGAGCTCAGCTTTTTTTTAAATATTTTTCAGTAGGTTACCCTAGCAGCCCATTTACAGGGGCACCATTTTTTCGGGCGCAAGTCCATACTTCCTGAGATAAGGACCCAAAGAAACAACATGATCAATGGATGCATTTTACAACAACGGAATGTTATGAAGAGTTGTTTGATATGATGAAAAATATATAGAAATCGTGGCATTGTAAACTTGAGGGAAAACTTGTAGTTTTTCGAGTTGATTATTTCTCTCCGATTTGTTTAAAAACATTACAAAACATAACCCAACTAGGGGTTCCGTCGTCTAGATCTGTACTTCATAAAATCCTCATTAGAAGTTGCACAGTGATAATTCATTGCTTTAAAAATTCAAATTTCTTCGTAAAGGCGCAGTTGCTTACACATTTTCTATTCTCATACATGTATAATCATCAATTTGCATATTTTTCTTCAAAACATTCAAATTATCCCAGAAAGGACAAGTGAGATTCACCCCGATTCATATCTATCTCAATGATATGGGACCTACCCTTTATCGCCTAGTCCGAACGGCCTGTCTTAAGACACCACTTGTGGAGAAGATTATGTTAAAAATTTTATTATTATATTACAAAAATCGTGAAATCGTATTAGCTCAGGCTTTTGTGGAAAAATTTGCATACATTCATACAAAATTATAGCATCCCAGTCAGCATTTTTTGCAAATTTTAATCAAATTCGAGTCTTTTTTGATCCGACTGCACGATTAAAAAGCTAGAATATGAGCTCATTTTCTGATCATAAATGACTCCTTTGTCGGTAGGAAAACATAACCTCAGGCGACTCTTCTAAACAAATCACAAATGAGTCTTTTTCGAGTCGTATTTCAATCATTTATTTGTGTTTTGTTGATTAATTTGGGACCCTTTTTCGAGTCTTTTTAGAGTCATGTTTATAATCATTTATGAGTCTTTAGGGAGTCATTTATGAGTCTTTTTGTTAGACGAAATAAATTAAAAAAATTTCTTTTTATTCTTCTTTGTTTCTTTCCTTTGTTTTATAGTCTTTTCTGCTTTGTTATGTCTTTTAATTATCCTTTGTGTTGCTTGGTGGTTAGTATACTGCTTCTTCATTTCACTTGGCAAAACCTGTTGTGTTGTGTTTGTCTGTACCTTTAATATTATACGTTACATTTATATCAAAATTTTGTAGAAAGTGTATATGAGAATTTTATTTTTTTATTTACAACCAAATAAAAATAAAACAAAGCAATCAGTTTTTAATCACCTAACTGTTCAAAATATGATCAGAAGGTACATAATTATAATCACTTTTCAAACACCTGCATGACCCTTTTTTGATTAAGCACTTTTCAATCTTCCAGATGATCAAAATGTGACAATAAATTACAAAAAATGGTCACATTTTAAACACTTCAATGACTAATTTGTGATTGCTACATATTTATTGTTGTATTTTTAATTAAACTCTTTTTAATCATTACAGGGAGTCACTTTCGAGTCCCTTTCTGATCACACAAGCGACTTAATCAGTTTTTGATCACCAAGAGGACTCTAAAAAGACTCCTCAATGTGATTTTTGAAAAAACAGTCTTCCAAATGCTAGCTGGGATAGTTCTGAACTCAGAACGTGAGTGCCGTTTAAATTTACTCCTTACATTCTATGCCACATTCTTACTTGAAATATAACGAAGTTTGCTGCAGAATGACTAAGACTCAGACATCAAATATTCATAGCCAATGACATCAAATTTTCGCTTTCTTTAAGATCAGCAATTTCTTCACGTTTTATTTGCTTGCTTTTGCCCTAACTAGGCAAAGGTCATGGAAGTTTTACGTGATATATTATGTTGATGATTTTCAAATGTTTACACAACCTCATCACATCTCTGATACAATAACCATAATCATGTTTCTGGCCTTAGAAGCTATGGCAAGACAACATTGTTTTTCCTTTTAGTCTTCGAAATAAATTTTTTAAATGCCTTGAACTCTGAGTTAGATAGGTGGTTAACCTAATGTGTGTCTCATTTGCTAGGCCCTAAAAGGTCAATAAAATTAAGTATTTTTATTGTAACGTTTTTGTGCATACGTATCGGCAGGTGTCTTAATTTATCTTAATTTCCTGAAGGAGTACAGATACGTTTTTTGTGTAGTATTAAATACTTAAAGTAATGACACAAACAATGCGACAATGTATCATATTACAAAATTTAGATACATAACATAAATGGCAGAGGTGAAAAAACGATGACAGCACAGCCAAAATATTGGATTAGTCAAACTGCGGATATAATTTCTATTAACAAGAATAAGACACTAGTGTGGAGATCGAAGTTTCAATTCAATTTGTCTGTATGACGCTTTGTCTGGTTGACACAATAACTTTCGACGGGCGTCGGATACGGTCCAAACTTTCTATGGCTGGTTAACACAATAACTCTCGAAGGGCGTCGGATACGGTCCAAACTTTCTACAAGAGTTTCGGAGAGGAGCTATTTAAAATTTGTTTTCGCATCTTATTACTTTTTCCAGAAGCGCGTCAATTTTAAAGCAGGAAACGCCATTCGGGTTTCCATAAGAGTAGCTTAAGGCAATTCCAGCATAATTTTGAAATTTTTTGCGAAGGTGCAACGATATATCTTCTTTTAGGTACAAACTGATATCACACAACACTAAGGACTTGTTAAGGATCGTTTTGAAATTTACCGAAGGCAATTCTTGGGTTTCTGATTCCAACGATATATTTTTTCGTGTGTGTAAGTCCACGCTTCTTGGCATAATGGCTCTAAGAAATCCTACGGTGACCAACCAAAATGGTTGGAAGGCACTATAACTATAGAAAGGATAGACCGACAAAGGTCTACATTTTGCCCATCGTAAAATTTATATCAAGCTATCGTTACTCGGTAGGTATTTTCATAGCGGGTAGTCCTTGTGATCTGTTATGCCGTTTTATTATACTATTTTATGAACTATTTAATTTAATTCTATCCAGTCTGATCTATTTTTCTTCTCTTTTATCTTTTTTCAGTTAATCGTTGAAATAAATAGTCATGTGGCTTTATTTCGTGACCTCCTAATACATGTAGGCCAAGCGAAAGATTTTCCGGAGTTACGAGAACGAATACGAAAATTACGGCGAACATGTGTAGAAGCTTTCAAACACATTGAACAAATATTAATGCCACAAGTGAAAATGTAAGTAGTTATTACCAATATATGGTAGGATATTATAATTTTTTTTAACCCAAAATGCATGTAGTGTTGCGAAATATTCGTCCTAGACCACCTTCAAATCTCGACGAGATAAAGCGATCATGCCATGTTTGTCGGTCAGTCTCTCCATTATAGATAGAATGTGGATGACAATGTAGGGTATCTCATTTTCCGACTAAAATATTTCCTTATTTGTTTTTCTAAAAAAAAAATGTAATTATAAATTATTGTAATCGCTTTATTTGTCTTGACTGGAAATAATAACACTTCAAAACTAACTGTTTTTTATTATCATTCCCTTTTCTATATAATCCTGCTAATGTTGCATTACGTCAACTGTGGTTTTCTTAACTGTCCTTGTTGCTGTACCTCTTGCAGTGATACGCTAATAAGAAAAAATTCTAAAAAAACCGCGGCTTAATATAGTAAGCTGTTATGTCCTATTATCGTTAACTGAATTCGCACCCTTTGCGATGATGAAAAAAAAAAACAAGTAAAAAAGCGTTAAGTTCGGCCGGGCCGAACTTTTCATATCCTCCACCACAAAATATTCTGAACTAAAATGGAATAACTAGTTTTCATTCCTGTCCCCAAGTTTAAGTGGGTACGTTAAAATCTCAGATAATGTACATAAAATGCTTCATTCGGGAGGCCCTTTTTTATGGTGCCTATATCTAACTATGTATGTTGACAATTTTTGATGGAGAGGTGCTGTGACCACTAAGAACTTCAAATGTCAAATAACTGCTAGTTCGGTTTAATATTGTAGCTAAAATCATCAAATTACTGAAAATCGGGAGGTACCGTTATATGGGGGCTATACCAAAACGTGGACCGATATAGCACATCATCAAACTTGACCTGCCTGCAAACAAAAGACGCACTTTCCCAAAATTTCAGCGTCCTATCTCCATTTTTGTGGATGCTAGAGTGATTACCACAGACGGACGGACGCACAGATCGACTCAGAATTTTACCCTGATCAAGAATATATATAAATTATAGGGTCGAAAATGAGTATTTCAATGCGTTACAAACGGAAAAACAAATTTAATATACCCTCCATACTGTGGTGGAGGGTATAAAAATTGAAAAGTTTCAATGGATTCGCGAAAAATTAAATTTGTTAAATAATTTCACCTATTTAGAAACAACAGCGCCTATACTTACAAAAAATATATATATAAACAATTTAGCAGCATCCAGACATTGTGAGGAATAAAATGAAACCTAAGTCGTGAAGTTTGGAGCTAAAGTATTCATTTTATTTCCAGAAATACAAAGAAAATATGACGAACAAATAAAAATCATGTTCTTTTAATTTTATTATTTATGGTTTTATAGGAAAGGTCATTTTCGTCAAACTTTCACGCAATAATAAAGATATTCCGTTGCAACAGATATTTCGTTTTAGTTTTCCTATTGGCGAATTTTTTAGAAGATTATATTAAACCACAAGGAATTCCAATTGTAGCATAACATTAAAATAATGTTACATTGAATATTACAACATTTCAAACGCATATAAACCGCGTAACACAGAGAATCAATCCCTTTTATTTGGTGCACAGTGTGTGAAATTCTATTTGGCGGCCACGATGCACAGTGATCCCACTTGTATGGAAAGGAGTGCCAAAAATAGTTCTAATCGATTTAACGCCTCGAAAATTTAAACATAGTTTTATAACAAGCCCAGAAGGGAGAAAAACTAATTCAATGGATGTAGGTCCACATTTGGGTGTAGCCCCCATATAAAGGTACCCCCCGATTTTTTATATTTTGACAATTTTAGCCAAATTTTCCGGTCGATTTGGCTGTAATTTTGCATTTTGTGTTCTGAGGGAACAACATACCACCTTGCAAGAAATGTTCAATATAGGGCCACGTATAGGTATAGCTCCCATATAAACGTACCTCCCGATATTCGGTATTTTGACGATTTTAGCCAAATTTTTGAGGGAACACCAAAATTGCGTAATCGCGAGTACTACAATCTCATAATCAGTTTTTAAACGAGTATAGTAGCGCGTTCCGATTAGAGCAAAAATTCAAAAAACCCAATTTTTCAGTCTTCAAAATGTCAGCATCCATTTGAGATTGATTGATTGATTGATATTAAAAAATCATTCTTTAACTTCTTTTTTTAACATTGTACTCTACATTGTATTGTAAAGCTAATTGAAAATTGACTTAAAATAAAAGATAGGTAAAAAAACTTTTTAAGTTAAACGGTTTTATGTTAAACATATATTGCAATGTTTAAGATAAATGTACTAAAAAACAAAAAATAATAAAATAGATACAGTCGTGGGAATTATAAACATATGCATAGACTAGACTAAAATAAAATAAAACCGTGGGGCACGTCAATTGTCTACAATCGTTGATTAAAATGTTTGTTTTGTAATGTTACACCATAATTAGACAGTTGTTCAACCGACAACGATGGACGTGCGATAAGTAGGGCTAGAATGTGGAAACAAGCTAGCAAGCTCGATTATAAGCGAGTTTTAGGGTTTCATAGTGGTGAGCGAGTAGTACTTTGTCGATTAAAGACAAACTACGAGCAGTGAAACGATTCCTCGCCAGCCAGCAGTGTGAATGTCCAACGATAAACTAACTGAAACATCTCTTTTATTTACATGGAGTGTATAACTATAGTAAGAAATTTCCTCACCGTCTGCGGGCCAACTGCCTAACGACGAATTAAACGATTCTTCTATCGCACATTAAGTCGATAATTTTTAGACAATTGACGTGCCTCACGGTTTTATTTTAGTCTAGTCTAGACATATGTTTATAATTCCCACGACTGTATCTATTTTATTTTTTTTGGTTTTTACATGTACATTTATCTTAAACATTGCAATATATGTTTAACATAAAACCGTTTAACTTAAAAAGTTTTTTTACCTATTTTTTATTTTCTAGTTTTTATTTCGCATTCTGTTCAATTCATTTAGTGCTTCATTATTGCAAGGTTTCTAGTCCGTTAGTTTCGCGCAGTTTCGCACCTAAGTATACGACTGCGTGATCCACAGTGCTGCCCTGCTTTTTATATATTGTAGAATCCCATGATAGTATAAAAGGCAACACACATCTGTATCGCTCCCGTTGTTTTGTTAACCTGGCTTCATATTCTTCAGGCGTTTCTGACGCTGTCATCTGTGTGTATCGCTCACGTTGCTTTGTTAACCTGGCTTCATATTCTTCAGGCGTTTCTGACGCCGTCATTTGTGTATATCGCTGACGTTGCTTTTTTAACCTGGCCTCATATAGCTCAGGTGTTTTTGACGCTAATTGTTCCCGTCGTTTCTGTAATCGACTATTTCTATCACCTTCACTTTCTTTAGCTCGTTTTGCTTTATACTTTTCTTTCGCTTTTTGAAGCCCTCGTTTACGTTGTGTTGCAGTATCTGTTTTATTTGTGTTTGTATTTTTTATATTTTTTACCATTTTTTCGCACGAGTAATGGACATTTAAAGGTCGACCCCCCAGAGGTCCAATAAAGGGGCAAGGCTATGTACAACAAGATGCGCCTGAGTCTTGAGGGGAAAACGCTAACGACATCTCATTTTTATCCACCCTAATGCCATACAGTTCTCGGCGCGTTTTAACCTTTCACCTTAACTCGGGTGGTGGCCGCCATCTTGGATTTTAATTTTATATAGTACATTGTATTCTACTGGTTGAGCACTCTCATTTGATACCCATATTGATGGGATTGATTAAACCTACGTTATCCGCCATTTTGTAGCGGCCGCCATCTTGGATTTTAATTTTTGATAGTATATAGTATTCTGCTTGTTGAGCCCTTTCATTTGATACCCATATTGATGGGATTGATAAAACCTACGTTATCCGCCATTTTATAGCGGCCGCCATCTCGGATTTCAATTTTTTTATAGTATATTGTATTCTGCTTGTTGAGCCCTTTCATTTGATAGCCATATTGAAGGGATTGATAAAACCTACGTTATCCGCCATTTTGTAGCGGCGGCCATCTTGAATTTATAATTGTATTGTCACCAAAATCAAAAGTGTATACAAAATTTCAGATTAATCGGTTAACAGGAAGAGGGTCAAATTTGAATTACGAAATTTGAACCAAGAATAAATAACACTGTGCAACAAAATGGAGCTCAAAGTCTGGGGGGTGGAAAATTCCTTTTGGGGATGAAAGCTCTTGGTGAGTATACACAGAACCCAGAAGGACAGATCCGCCGTGAGTCGAACTTTTGAGATATAGCGTGATGAATATTTTGCTGGGGACCCTATAAGCCCTCAGTTATTAGCTTTATATCTTTGTCCGCTGTTGTTTTAGCTTATTTTTGAGATCACATTTCTTCAGCCAAATCAAATGAGGATTATTTTCGTAGAGCATTTTGACCTTCTATCTCGCTTCCTTCAATGTCCTTTTTGTCCTTTATTTTAAGAGCCGCCATAAAAGTACAACAAGATGACGTTTTTCAGCTTCGAAATGTTCTGCAAAAATGTCACTCAGAAAATTTTAGGTACGGCTCTCATTGACAACAAATCGATATTGTCGCGTTTTCGTGGTTGTTTTGTGCATTTACCCTGTTTTTGTTAAGAAAAAGACTATATTTTGTTTTTTGTATATTCGTTACAGAACATACAAAAACACAAAACACATTTTTTTCTGAGCAAACAGGGGTAAATGTAAAAAATGACTATGAAACCGCGACAAAATCGATTAGTTGTCAATGAGAGCCGTACCTAAAATTTTCTGAGCGACATTTTTGCAGAACATTTCGAAGCTGAAAAACGTCATCTTGTGGTATATTTATGGCGGCTCTTAAAATAAAGGACGAAAAGGACATTGAAGGAAGCGAGATAGAAGGTCAAAATGCTCTACGAAAATAATCCTCATTTGATTTGGCTGAAGAAATATGATCTCAAAAATAAGCTAAAACAACAGCGGACAAAGATATAACGCTAATATCTGAGGGCTTATAGAGTCTCAATCAAAATATTCATCACGCCATATCTCAAAAGTTCGACTCACGGCGGATCTGTCCTTCTGGGTTTTGTATATACTCACCAAGAGCTTTCATCCCCAAAAGGAATTTTCCACCCCCCAAAATTTCGGTTCACAGTGTAATAAAACAAAAGGGGTGAGCTAAATAAAACCATTTAAAAACTCGTTTCCTTCAACGATTGTTTTCCTATTTTTTACATTATTATGGCCACAGCTTCCGCTCAAATTATAATTTTAAGAAATCCATCGGTGAATCGTGCTATTTATTTTCCCTAAATGCGTTCAAAAGTTATGGTATATTACAACAATTCGCGAGTTACAATACCCCACACCTCAGTTTCAACATAAGTAAATTTTCTACAAAAAGGCCGATATAAACGTGAACAGCGAAAAAGCAAATATTTCCACAAATTGTGGAAATAGAAAAAAGAAAACAAGTAAGCAAAGGCTATAGTCGGACGATGCCGACCATGTGATACCCTATCAATAAGTGTACTCCGATTCATATTGATTCAATGATATGGGTCCTACAGTTTATCGCAGAGCACGAACGGCGTGTCCTATGATACCACTTGTAGAGAAGTTTACATGGCTGAAATACTCAGAAAATGTTGCCAACATTAGGTGTTGATGTTGCCTGGCCAGGAAATGATTGTGCAACAATTATATATCATACATTTCTAAGAAATATTTTAAAATTGGAAAATTGACATTGTTTAGCTCCTTTTGCTACGTTGTAGGTTTGGTACGTTTTTCTACGTTGCTACTCGATTGTTGGTTAAACCATTCAAATGACGGGCATCTTTCCAAAGTAAAAGTAGAAGAATACTAAGTGAAGATGCACTTCTAATGTATCACTTTTCAAAATTTTCACTGCATCCACCTTTTAATGATGCTGACATTTTGATTTTGGGTGTTTTTTTTTCTATTGGCCAATAATAAGCCAATAATAAGTTTAAAGTACTCGCGATTACACACAATTTGATATGTATATAGTCCACAGAGCATCACAGTAATTTACTGCAAAAGGTAGCATATAGTGCAATATTTTTTCTAAAAACTAAATTTTTGGTACAGTATTTACAATATTCTTTTAAGAGTGCTTGTACCCAGCGATATTTTAGATCCGGATCATATAAATCATATATCACGAAAATCCATCCACTAGAACGGCGGAAACGACTACTGCAAAAATTACAAAAAAATGAGAAAAATGTTTTTGAAAATATCGCAGATTAATTTGCGCTTTCTGTGGATTGTTTCTTTTTCTGTTAAGAAACTGACACGCCACTGGCGTTTTTGCGGAAACAGAGTTTTAAAAAGTTTAGCGGTATGGAAGCTGTATCCGATGAATCCCAAAAAATGGTTGTGAGTGTGCATCCACGGTTCTTGATAGATTTTAATAAAATTGGTTGCCTTTGCCTTCACCAATATTAATACTTCAAAAAAACTTAAACGGTAGCGATATCGAGCATATTTTGAAAAAAAAGGTGGCACAGAGACCCCATAGTGCAATATGCCTATGTATAAAAAAATCCAATTGGACAATTGAAACGCTATGGCTCTACATAATTTGTAATAATGCAAAGAACTGGACTTTTCTCTGTCAGGATAGGAACAATTTGCAGCATGGGAGGAAAATGTGGTTATCTACATAAAACGGGCAGCAGGTCCGTTACCTAGCAGACAAATTATTGCAATTTGCATCAGGGGAAGAGTCAGTAGTTCTCCAAGAATTCAAATATGGACGAAAAATAAAATGTTTGTATTTTTCATTCAAAAGTAATTGTCCATTTCACCCGCTAAATAATATCATATCATCATCCAAAATTGTAGGCATCTTCTTCTACCTAAACTCTTACCTCGTCCAAAACTTCGTGACTATTGCGCTACAATAGCGACCTCTAGCGTGTTTACGATTACACTACAAACAAATTACTGGATATATTAGGTTGTAACTCTGTTATCTGACCATGTACACCAACACAATTGACATCATCCCACGACAGCCGGTTCTATGTACCGGATTGACCCGAGGAACCATCTTCTCGGTCAGGGGCCGTCACCTCAGCAACTACTTGTTCGTGTTCGTCTTTATTTTTATTTTGGGAGCGGCATGTCCCGGAATGCCTGCTTCGGATTCTTTTGGTCCGTGCCGGGATTGAGAGTAACCCCGGGCCATGGTTCTGCACCGTTTGTCAACGACTCATCCACCATAGGTCGGTGTCAATGAGATGCAACGGGTGCCAAGGATGGGTGCATTTCAGAAACTGTTCAGGCCTCACCTCCCTGGGGGAGTATTACGACAGGGTTTATGTTGCCTCGTGCTGCGCCAATATGAACCCCAGTGAGTTTTCATCATCAACATCATCGGATTATGAAACTCCCCCGCAATCTCCCAGACAGCAGTATCAGCAGCAGCCGTTAACACCGCGTATTGCTGTCCCAGTTCCTGAGGATGTAACATTCTTGCAGTTTAACTGCGATGGTCTTCGAACCAAGATCAATGAGATCGTGGACTTTATGAGTCGGAGGAGACTGTCACAGTTCGCCTGACATATTCATCGTGACACCTGGTCTGTCGAATGACGTGACATGGCAACCCGTCATTTCCCTTGGGTCGGACCATCTCCCAATCCTCATCTCCATAAACAGACCACCAGACTTCATAACCTCTGAACGCCGCACTTTCATTAATCATGGAAAAGCGGATTGGCAAGGTTTCAGAGAGTTCACTAATCAACACTCAACCAGTCCCTCTGATGTTCGGGTAGCAGAGAGGAAGTTCCGAGACATCATCACTGCTGCAGCCGCTCGCTTTATCCCTGCTGGTCGAATACCTGAAATAAGACCCAATTTCCCAGCAGAGGCGACGGGATTAGCTAATGAGCGTGATGAGCTTCGCCGTACGAACCCTAACGACCCCAGAGTCAGGGAACTGACAATGGAAGTCAATAGATTAGTCAGTGAACACAAGCGGCTAGAACATCTGAAGTGCTGCAACATTGGGGCCGGCTGTAATAAATTGTGGACAACGGTTAAGGCGCTATCGAACCCTGGTAGGAGAGACGATCGGACATCTGTCACGTTTAACGGCGTGGCTGTGACAGATCCGAAGAGGTGCGCTGGCTATTTCTGCCGGCAATTTATCGAGCACCGGGTGAAGAGAAGTGTTTTGCGTCGTTTGCGATCTCTTCCAGCCGAAGAAGAACCGCCACAATTTACGATGGATGATGTTGCAGATGTTATCCGAGGCGCAAAGTCATCCAAAGCGCTTGGACCTGACGGAATTTCTATGGTGATGGTAAAACAGCTGGATAACCCAGGAGTCGAGTATTTAAGTAAGGTCCTCAACTTATCGCTAGCCACCCTAATAGTTCCCGATGCCTGGAAGATGGGCAGGGTGGTCCCGCTGCTGAAACCTGGCAAAGATGCCAGTAAAGGTGAGTCGTACAGGCCGATTTCACTTCTATCACCAGTAGCAAAGATACTCGAGGCATTACTCCTCCCCAGCATCAGAACATGTTATCCAGTTGCAGATCATCAACATGGGTTCCGGAAGCAGCACAGTACCACAACAGCACTGCACGCCATTTCTACATATATTGGACGAGGACTCAACCAGGACAAACCATGTCACAGAAAAGTGATGGTAGCTTTGTATCTGACCAAAGCGTTTGATACGGTCAGCCATGCTAGACTGTTCGAGGATATCGAGAATACTACCCTCCGGCCTTGTCTGAAACGCTGGGTCATCATTCAGAGACAGGAAGTCCAAGCCCCTAGAGTGAAGCAGGGAGTTCCCCAAGGAGGGGTGATATCTCCGGAACTGTTTAACCTCTACCTCTCTGCAATTCCACGCCCTCCCGACGGCATTGAGTTAATTACGTACGCGGATGATTGTACACTCATGGCGTCAGGTCCCAATATCGGTAACGTTTGTGAAAGGCTAAATGCCTATATCATTGATCTTGTAGAGTTTTTCCATGCGAGGAATATGAAAATATCCACCACTAAGTCAACAGCCACACTGTTCACCACATGGACGGCGCAAATGCAGCTCCCACTGAATGTGCAGGTCGACGGTGCAACTATTCCGACCACAAACTACCCCAAAGTGTATGTATACAGTTATCTGCGATAAGCTGAGAAACAGGAACAAGGTCCTCAAGTCCCTAGCCGGCAGCACTTGGGGTGCGGATAAAGAAACCTTGTTAACCACATACAACGCGATAGGCCGGTCTGTGGTAAGCTATGCGGCGCCGGCGTGGTTTGCTAACGTAAGTGATACGCAATGGGTAAACTACAAATCTGTCAGAATGCTGCCCTGAGAACAGCTACAGGGTGTCACCTCATGTCTGCAGTGGACCATTTACATGAGGAGACAAAGATCCTTCCTGTGAGCCGTCACAACAGGATGTTGACGATGCAGTACTTGCTTGGATGCTATAGGCAAGACCACCCAAATCACCATCTGGTGGATATGCCTGAACCCCCCAGGCGAGTTAGGGAGGATTATAGAGATCTAGAGAGAGAGAGGTCCAAAGATATAAAAGAGAACCTCTAGATCAAAGTGCATACCAGGCAGGTTTAAGAGACATTCATACTGATGCGGTTGCAGAGGCTCTGGCAGCCTACAGTGTGAATATAGTCCTCGAAGATCATCCACCACCCGTGGCAGCGGAAGAACAGCAGCTGCCAAGACAAACGAGAGTCGTGTTGGCGCAACTTAGATCTGGTTGGTGCAGCCGCCTCAATTCTTACTGGGCCCGGATTGATGGCACGCGGAATATCTGTTCAGCATGTGGCACCGGTCCGCATACTACGCAGCACCTGTTGGATAAAAATTATGTTTTTGGTCCATTTCACCCGCAAAATATTTCATGATCATCACTAATAACAACAGGTGTCTATCCTGGTCCAAATCCGACCTCCATGTAAAATTTCGTAACGATCGGTCCACAATTGCGTCCTGGAGTTTGATTACAATTTACAATAGACAGACGGACGGGCGGACCGACGGACACACATCTCAAAATCGCTTTATCTCGTCGATTTATGAAGATTGGTATACCACATTGGGGGTCCCCGAAGAATATTTCGCGGTGTTACGAATGTACCAATCCACACAACTTTAGGTGGAGACTTTTTGTACCACTTAGTTTGTCAACCAAACTCAATTTTAGCTAATTCGGTCAGCTGAAAAAACGAAAATGTCTAAAATTGGTACCGTTATATGGATGCTATACCAAAACATGGGTTTACGTGAACAACTTTTGGCGGAGAAGTTTGTTGAGCACTCGAAATCTTAAATGCCAAATTACAGCCAGTTTAGAAGAGAAAATGTACCGTTGTATGGGGGCTATACTAGAACTTATTATGTCTACAATTCTTGATGGAGAATTTTTTACTACTTTGAACCCCAAATTCCAACTTGCAGCAAATTCAGACAAATAATGTACATAAATTCTTAAAAATAACTGAAATCGGGAGGTACCTTTATGTGGGGGATATAAAAGAGCAGGGAAATATATCCAAACTTTTTTACTGGAGATGTATAAAGGTTGCTAGTTCGGACTGAAAATGTGGCTAAACCCATGCTGTTATATGGCGGTACATAAATTATGTGACCACTAGGAATCATATGTCCATAATTTTTGGAGGATAAGTTGTTTGGCCACTAGGAACTTCAAACGACAAGTGGCTAATAATAGCTAATTCAGTCTAAAAATGTGGCTAAGAACGTAAAAATTCCGGTACCGTTATATGGAGGCTATAGCAATAGACCGATATAAACCATCCTCGAACTTCGCCTGCCTGCAAAACACATCTTTTCAAAATTTCAGCGTCCTGTTTCCAACGGACTGACGGTTGGATGGACTCGCAATGATCCGCTCAGAATTTTACCCTGATCAAGATTGGGTATATATTTCCATAGTATGGTGGAAGGTATAAAAGAGCTTTAGAAAAAATGTTTTCAAATAAGAATGTTCATATCTGCTGCGATACGTTCAATTAAATCCTTAAAAACAGGTTAAATCTTGGCATCAGTTAAGCAGAAAATAACTTTAAATTACATTCTATGCCCTGACAAAGACATATATATTTATTAAATTTATATTCTTTAATATTTCTTCCGATACTTATCGTACTTTTTATACTTTTTGTTTGTAAGCTGATATTCGATCGTGACCAAAGCCATAGTCGGGCCGGATCCTAGTTCCCTTCTATTATAATTCTGGTATTATACCCTAAATTAAAACATCTTCTTAGGAACCCTTACCAGTACACAATGTATCGCGCAATGGAACAAAGATTTTTTTACCCTTATGTTAGAAGGTATTCATATTTTGGTACTTACTAATTCTGTCATAATTTATACTTCCTGTTCGTTTCAGAAAATCGTGCTGGTCCCAGGAATATTGGTAATGTTATTAGCCAAATATTACTCTGCAAACAAATAACACCGGATTTCAAAGAAGAAGAGCTATATATATATATATATATATATATATATATATATATATATATATTGCAAACGATTCACAGGATATCGTATCGAAAGTGCAAGAGTTTATACCAAAACATGAAACACATCTGGGTATATATATTTCATTTTTAGAAATTATACAGATAGAAAATATATTATGTAAGCAAACTTAACTAGCGTAAGTGAAGAAAGCATTCGGCAACGAAAGAATGTTAAAATGACAATGTCGATGAAACTACATGGTTAAACTATCGAGTTGCCACCTTGTTAGGGCGGTAGGTTATGGAACATTGTAGACAAAATTATAAAGCCGCCGCCTTGTTCCACAAACTCTTTTTTGGAAAATTCAGAAAATTATTTGTCGGCAACACTTGAAAATTTAACAAATCTATAGTGGCACCAATTTACAAGAAATTAAACAATTGCGAACGCAAAAAGTAGACAATACCATTTTAATTTATTTTTGTATCACCACAAAAAAAATAGTTTATGTAATGATATCACAACAGCAATAAACTTCTATTACAATAACCTCTTTTAAGTTGCCACCTTTAAAAATCTTTCTTAAGTAAGTTCACTCTCGTTTTAATTCTTTGTGTGTTTCTTTTCGTTCGATTTCTCATATAGAAAGACATACCGCTCTGGACACCAATGGCCCCTGGAAAAGTAAAGGACGCCACAATTACATTTGCAAAGATACGAGTTTACTTTGCTGCGTCTCTCGACCGAATTATCTTTGAAAGCAAACTTAAAACCATCATCAACAGTTAACCATCACCGTAATCCGCCACAATGACCATCATCGTAGAATTTTTATACACTTCACAAACAAACAAAACAAAACCGAAACAAATACAGAAAAAATATAAAATAAGAAACGCGTAGTAAGAGTAATAGTTAACCAAAAACTTTAAAAGGACCAACAAATTAAATACATACTTAACTACTGACATAGCACGGTGCTCTTGAAACAATTTTAAATTGAAGGTGCTTACACCTCGGAAGTTTTTGCGGATTCTGAAACTACAATGTTTATAGATGAAAAAAATCAAAAAACAAAAAAAATCGCCGGAGCGCTTTTTAAATAAATCGCGATTTAAGTTGAAATTTTTTTGCTTAGAAACCGCAAGTTCTATCAAAATGGGACTAAAACAAATGTTGTAGCTATAAAAATTCTCTACAAGATTGACCTTTATGGTATTCTCGTCGGTTTTACCGTTATTCAGATATAGAAGTTCAAATTGGGACAATTCAAATTCAATTCAATTCTGTATCGCCGCCTTATAAAACAATATCATGACTGCAAATTCCCAACTTAAACTTATATATCTAAAAAACTGTTACAACTTAGGATAAATTACTTAAGCCAGTCTTGTAGAGAATTTTCACAACTTTAAGATTTTCTCAGGTACCATATCGATAAGACTTACCGTATTCAAGTAAAATCGCGAAACCCTAACAAAAAATCTTAAAAATGTAAACTGAGCTTCTTTATCTCAAAAATGGTACAGGCTGGGAACAAATGATAAACATCAATCCTCTAGAAAATTTTCACAGCTACAACATTTTCTTTAGCTCTATTTCGATTGGACTTGCGGTTTCCAAGCAAAATCGTGAAAAACTAAAAAACACCTAAAAATGTGAATTTTGACCGCGATTTATTTAAAAATCCCAACAGCGATTTTTTTCTTGTTTTTGAATTTTTCTCATCTATGAACACAGCTCTTTCAGAATTCACAAAAACTTTCGCTGTGTAAGAGGTTTTCATCAAAAGTTAGTTAAGGCCCACCCTTCATGACATTTTTTATAAGGGGGCGATACAGTCAGTGCATTGTCCCAATTTAAACTTCTATATCTCAAAAATGGTAAAAACTACGATCTTGTAGAGAATTTTCATAGCTACAATATTTTCTTTAGTCCCATTTTGATAGGACTTGCGGTTTCTAAGTAAAATCGTGATAACCTAAACAACCCCTAAAAATGTCAACTTAAATCGCGATTTATTTAATAAGCGCTCCGGCGATTTTTTTTGTTTTTTGATTTTTCTCATCTACGAACATTGTAGTTTCAGAATCCGCAAAAACTTATAAGGTGTAAGCACCTTCCATTTAAAATTGTTTCAAGAGCACCGTGATAGAGTTTGTTTACTTACGTACCTTTTGTTGATTTGTTACTCTATACAATTGTTACAGATTTCAGAAAGTAATAAAAAATATTTATTTAAGAAAAAAAAAAACAAACGAAACAAACAACCAACTTATGAATGCACATATGAGAATGTTAGAAAAATTAAAATTTTAATACTACCAGAAATGAAGGAAGAGGAGAAGGAAACACCTAATCTAGATTTGTTAAAAACTTAATTATTGTACAGACTTAAGTATTGAATATAGTTAACATAAATATATTTTCATATACATATCTATTTTTGTATTTATATACATCAAAACACCATATTTTATAAACCTACATATACACTCAATAAGAATATATTTTAATAAAAAATCAAAGATGTCAATATTATAAGATAGGAAAAGTCAATTGTTAAAAATTAACTGTAGAGGGAGTTAACCTCTGTTGCTACGACATCATAGCAACATTCTGTTAAACGAAAACTGTTACTCATTGGAATATTGATAAGAAAAACATTAAAACCCAAATTTTACGGCGTTGACTTTTGTTTTTTTATTAAATAAAAAATAAGAAATAGTGAAGAAATAAATTTCAGCCACAAAACACGACGTTAATGTTTTCTGCCGCGAGAAATGGGAATCAAAAACGATTGACATTGCTGTTATCAATTCCAGTGAGTTGTGAAGCCATCTGTAACCAAAATGTGGAACTATTAGCATATGTTTTTGGAAAATGCATTTGTTCGGGTCTTTATTGCTATACGTCTTTGAAAAAATAAAACCTGAAATAAGGTAATATTGAGAATTGTTACAAAATAATAAAAAATAAAAATATTTTGTCAACTATACTAATAAAACAAGTGAGAAAAGGTTATAGTCGGGACGGGGCCGACCATGTGATACCCTACACCACTACCCCTGTGCATAAACTTTTCACTGGTAAACATTTATTTTAGGGAACATAATCCGACTACCACCAAACATTTTTTTGTTTTTAATCAAAAATAAGCAACCAAAATTTTGTGACCATCCGATCAAAATTTCGACCTGTAGAATGGAAGAATTGGATGCATTACCGACTATTGTGGTATATCCCTTGTTTGGCCACCTTCGCCAACCTACTTTACACCAATGTACAGGTAATATTTTGCTCTTCCATTGACAGACTTTGCCGTTGAAATAACCCTACTAGAAATCGATATATTCACAAAGAATAATGTTTTGAATTTGTCTCCACATGAGTTTTTCCCCATTCCGATCCCTAAATATTATCCGACAATCGCCAAAATCAATAGGCATCTTCCTCTGTGGGGCCCCCATCAACCCCCAAAAACTCGTGACTATCCGTTCAAAATTCCAAAATGATTACATGATTACAAAAAATGGAAAAATTGGATATATTATATTTTATAACTAGCAAAGTGCCCGCTACTTCGTATGCGTTAAATATACAAAACAAATAAATAATATATAATATAGAATGGTGAACATGGAAACATTTTGTGTACTAATACGTACCACTTTAGTTCGATTTTCGTCACGCCTACACATCAAGATAAATCCACATTTTTTGAGATATTTTAATTGAGGTTCTCAGCGCAAATATGGCCTAACCCAACAACCGCCATCCTCATTTCCAGCTCTATCTGTTCCCCCAAAACCTATTATAGAACTATTTAGTACTTTCATGTAAATACATAAATACGAACCTCCTCCTATTATTTCAAAATTCCCTTTACACAATAACAAATTGTACCAAATCCTGTGCCATTTAGAACTTTTCGTATATTTATGGCTCATATTTCTTAAATCTCACGTTATAAGCAAATGATAACAGTAATCTTAATTCCAAATCTCACGAATCCAGATCTATCCGTTCATCCAATACAAAATTGTACCATACATGGAACCATTTCGTACCTCTTCTTCTTCTTTATTTGCTAATTCGTTTTCCGAATGTTAGCGACCAATATAATACAAATATTGTTTTTTTCTTATTAATTTAGTACCGTTTAGTACTTTTCGTACATATAACTACGAATTTCCAAAACTTCCTCAATCCTACACCCCAACAGTAATCTTAATTCCAAACTTCAATATTCCAGCTCTAGCCGTTCGCTCAAATCCAAATTGCACCAAATTTAGTACTTTTCGTACTCATAAGTACGAATTTCCAAAACTATTTCCATATCTCAATCCTACACTCTAACTGTAATCTTAATTCCAAATTTCTTGATTCCAGCTCTATCCGTTCGCTCAAATCCAAATTGTACCAAATTTAGTACTATTTAGTACTTTTCCTACCCATAACTAAAAATTTCCAAAACTTTATCAATCCTACAATTCAACAGGTATTAATTCCAAACCGTACCCATAAATACAAATTTTCAAAACTACCTCAGTGCTATGTTCAAACAATAAGCTTAATTCCGAATTTCAGGATTCCGATACATCCGATAACTCAAATCCAAATTTGGTACCATTTAGTACTTTTCGTATCCAAAGTACGAATTTCCAAACCTACCTCTATAAACACACCAACAGCAATTTTAATTCTGAATTTCACGATTCCAAATGTATCCTATCATTGAAATCTAAACTGTACCAAATTTAGTACTATTTAGTACTTTTCCTACCCATAACTAAAAATTTCCAAAACTTTATCAATCCTACACTCCAATAGTACTCCTTATTCCAAATCTCGGAATTTCAGCTATATCCGTTCACCCAAATCCAAATTGTACCAAATTTGGTACTATTTAGTACTATTCGTACCCACGAGTACGAATATCCACAACTACCTCAATCCTACACGCCAACAGTAATCTTAATTCCAAATTTCAGAATTACAGCTGCATCCGGTCACCGTAATCCAAATTGTACCAAATTTAGTACCATTTAGTACCTTTTGTTCCCATAGGTCCGAATTTCCAAACCTACCTCTATCCAACTCTCCAAAAGTAATCTTAATTTCGAATTTCAGGATTCCAAATGTATCCGATCACCCAAAACCAAATTGTACCAAATGTGGTACCATTTAGTACTTTTCGTTGCCATAAGTACGAATTTCCAAAAGTATCCCAATCCCACACTCCAATAGTAATCATAATTCCAAATTTCACTATTCCAGCTCTATCCGATCACTTAAATTCATATTGTACCAAATTTGGTACCATTTAGTACTTTTCGTACCCAAAAGTACGAATTTCCAAAAGACCTCTATCCTACACTCCGACAGTAATCCTAATTCTAAATTTAAGGATTCCAGTTCCATCCGTTCCCCCAAATCCAAATTGTACCTTATTTGGTACTATTTCGTACCTTTCGTACCCATATGTACTAATTTCGAAAACTACCTTCATATCTCAAACCTACGCTCCAACAGTAATAGTAATTCTAAATTTCAGAATTCCAACTTTATCGGTTCGCCCAAATTCAAATTGTACCAAATTTAGTACCATTTAGTACTATTCGTACAAATGAGTACACATTTTCAAAACCACCTCTTATTTCAACTCATCTTCTTAACCTTGATTTTCATTCCAAATTTCAAGATTTTAGCTCTATCCGTTCACGTAATACCAAATAGTACTAAATTTAGTAACTTTTAGTACTTTTCGTACACTTATAGTTCGAATTTCCAAAACCCCTTTGGTACACCTTTCTAACTCTCCATCAGTGACCTTCATTCCAAATTTCAAAGTTCTAGCTCTACCGGTTCGCCAAATACAAACGGTACCATATTTAGTACCTTTTAGTACCCTTCCAGTTCGAATTTCCAAAAACCCAGCCTTATCTGACCCCTTCGGACCAAGAGTGATCCACACCCAAAATTTCAGGATTCTAGCTTCAGCCGTTTCGTCTGGGCGTTGATGAATCAATCAGTCAGTCAGTGAAAAATGGAACAACGTGGGCCAAAAAATTAACCCTTTATGGACCAAATACACAACTGGTGCCTTAACCCTTTGGGGACAAAAACTGAAAGGTCTGTTATTTGTCTACAGAATTGAATGCATCGACGTCCGATAAGTTCAGAAGCTTTTTTGTTGTGTTTCGTTTTAGTTTTAATGTGAATATGCCTTAAAATTATTACCTTGAAAATCCCACAATATGATGTGGCATATTTTGACTATAACTGTATATTTCTATAAAAGATTTGTAATTAATTTGACTTTAAAACACAGCAGAATGCTGTAGACTCCAATTTGGCTAACATTATTTGATAAGAGGTTTAACCCTGGCTTCAAAAAAATCAATATTATGGAAAATATGGTAACCTAAAAAAAGTTGTATAATTCTTTCCGAGCAAATTTACGCAAAATCACATAAAATTTTCGGCATTCGGCACGAGTTAGTGAACCAATTTCAATTTTCACTTTCATTGCCGAACGTTGCCGAGACTTTAAAAGCGTACATAACCTCAAAATGTTCTACTTTCTTCGAAAATTCAAAATTAACACCCATTTAATAACTATTTATATACATAATTGATGATAGGAGGGCGTTTTTGATAAATAGATATCGAATACTTTCTAATCAAATCGTTACTTATGCTAATATTGTGATTTTGTTTCACCCTGAACGTATACAAGTAAACATATTTCGTTAACAAGTTTTTAAAGATATTTGGATAATACATATTTGGCAGCCTGCCATGTAACGGTATAATGTCTCATACAAAAACAAAATTTAATTTTATTATATTTGAAGTTTTTCTTACAAGAAAGTAACACAAAATAAGTGAAAATACAAAGTGCGAAATCTGACTTTTGGCCAGTAAAATGGGCTGTTTGACCTATAGTGCAATATAAAGGAAATCTTTTTTTTCTTCCATTGGCGGGCTTTCCTTTTGGAATACTCCTACTAGAAGCGGAAATATTCGCATAAGAAAAAACGTTGACTTTTCTCCACATAAGCTTTTCGCTTATTCCGACTTCTGAATATTATCCGACCATCACCAAAATAAATAGGCTTCTTCCTCGGTGGAACCCGCATAAAAATCCAAAAACTTCGTAACGATCCGATCAAAATTGCGACCTGTAGCGTGATTACAAAAAAATCGGAAAATGGGATGCATTACCGACTATTGCGATATCTCTGTTGTTTGAGGAGCTACGACAACCTACTTTACATCATTGTAAAGGCGATATTTTCTTCTTTCCTTGCCAGGTTTTGCTTTTGATACACCTTTTAAAGAAACAGAGATATTGGCTTTGAAATAAAACGTTGACCATTCTCCAAATCAGTGTTTGCCCATTCCGACCCATGAACATTATCCGACCATCATCAAAATCAATAGGCTTCTTTCTCTTTGGGACCCCCATTAACCCCCAAAATTTCATGACGATCCGATCAAAATTGCGACCTGTAGCGTGATTACAAAAAAAAATCGGAAAATGGGATGCATTATCGACTATTGCCATATCTCTGCAATTTGACTACCTACGACAACTTACTTTACATCGTTGTAAACGTGATATTTTCTACTTTCCTTGCCAGGTTTTGCTTTTGATATACCCCTTAAAGAAACAGAGATATTGGCTTTGAAATAAAATGTTGACTTTTCTCCAAATAAGTTTTTTGCCCATTCCGACCCCCCTATTATATTATCAATAGGCTTCTTCCTCTGTGAGACCCCCATTAACCCTCAAAATTTCGTGACGATCCGATCACAATTGCGGCTTGTAGCGTGATTTCCAAAAAAATGAAAAAATCGGATGAATTACCGACTATTGTGATATCTCCACTATTTGGTCACCTACGCCGACCTCGTTTGAATCATTGTAAAGGTGGAATCTTCTACTTTCATAGTCAGGCTTTGCTTTTGGAAAGTTTCCAACCAAAGCTGTGATATTCGCCAATATAATTAAAATCGCAAAAATGAAAATTGGGGTTTTATTTGCTACTATTGTGATATCTTCGTTGTTTGATCACCTACGAGCACCTACTTTACATCGTTAGAAATGTTATATTTTCTACTTTTTTTGTCAGGTTTTGCTTTTGGTATACCCCATATAGAAGCTGAGATATTCGCTTTGGAAAAAAACGTTGTCTTTTTATCCACCTAAGTTTTTTGCCCTTTCCGACCCCTAAATATTATCCGACCATCACCAAAATCAATAGGCTTCTTCCCCTCCGGGACCCCCATCAATATCCAAAATTTCGTGACGATCCGATCAAAATTGCGACCTGTAGAGTGATTACAAGGTTTAGATGGACAGACGGACGGACGGACGGACACACATAGCCAGATCGACTCAGCTCATCGAGACATTCATTTTAGTATATATATGTATGGGTCTACGACCATTATTTCGATGCGTTACAAACTTTTTGGGCAAAACCAACTTATAATACCCTCCCCACATAGTGGTGTAGGGTATAAAAACAAGTGAGAAAAGGCTAAAGTCGGTACGGGGCCGACTATGTGATAACCTACACCACTACCTCTGTGCATAATATTTTCACTCGAAAACATTTCTTTTAGGAAGCCACCTATTTGGCTTTTCTACCAAATGACTTAAGGCGAACTGCACCAAAATAATTAATATTTAATTTTATATTTGACTACTATCGACATCACCAACATCAATATGCTTCTACCTCTGTGAGAAAATTTCGTGATGATCCGATCAAATTTCCGACCTGTAGTGTGATTGCAGAAAAAGTGGAAAAAGGGATGTATTAACGACTATTCCGATATCTCTATTATTTGACCACTTACGCCAACCTACTTTGCATAATTTTAAATATGGGATTTTCTACTTTCTTAGTCAGGCTTTGCTTTTATATGGTCTCCAACCAAAGGTATGATATCCGTCATTATTATTAAAATCGCAAAAATTAAAAGTTTGCTTCTATTAGCGACAATTGCGATATCTTCGTTGTTTGACCACCTACGACAATCTACGTTACATCGTTGTAAAGGTGATATTTTCTACTTTCCGCGCCAGGTCTTGCGTTTTATTTTCCCCTTATAGACGCTGAGATATTTGCTTTGGAATAAAATGTTGACTTTCTAAACCTTGTAATCGCGCTTCAAGTCGCAATTTTGATCGGATCGTCACGAAATTTTGGATGTTGATGGGGGTACCGGAGTGGAAGAAGCGTATTGATTTTGGTGATGGTCGGATAATATTTAGGGGTCGGAATGGGCAAAAAACTTATGTTGATAAAAAGACAACGTTTTTTTTTCAAAGCGAATATCTCAGCTTATGTATGGGGTAAACCAAAAGCAAAACCTGACAAAGAAAGTAGAAAATATCACCTTTCTAATGATGTAAAGTAGATTCTCGTAGGTGATCAAGCAACGAAGATATCACAATAGTCACAAATAAAACCCAAATTTTAATTTTTGCGATTTTAATTATAATGACGGATATCACAGCTTTGGTTGGGGACTTTCCAAAAGCAAGGCCTGACTGTGAAAGTAGAAGATTACATCCTTATAATGATGAAAACTAGGTCGGCGTAGGTGACCAAATAACGGAGATATCGCAATAGTCGGTTATACATCACATTTATCCATTTTTTTTTTTTTTGGAAATCATGCTACAGGTCGCAATTTTGATCGGATCGTCACGAAATTTTGAGGGTTAATAGGGGTCTCACAGAGGAAGAAGCCTATAGATGATGATGATAGATAGATAGATAGATAGATAGATAGATAGATAGATAGATAGATAGATAGATAGATAGATAGATAGATAGATAGATAGATAGATAGATAGATAGATAGATAGATAGATAGATAGATAGATAGATAGATAGATAGATAGATAGATATGGTCCGATAATATTTAGGGGTCGGAATGGGCAAAAAACTTATATGGATAAAAAACAACGTTTTTTTCCACATTTTGGAATACAGTACAACCCAAATAATGTTAAATGGCCTTTGACCGAAATTCCAAAAAATCTATTTACAAATCAGGCAAAACATAATTTCAAAGATGGTTAAATAACTAGAACGTCTAAAAAATGTGCATTGGTCACTTAAGCGATGGGCCAGCAATTCGTTGTATCTATAACCTATCTAAATGAATATAGGGCTCTTTAAGACGGAAATGATTTTCTAAATTAAACTTCCGAATCGGCTGGACCGAATTGGATGAAATTGTGTAGGTTCATAAGGTGGGAGAATACCGAAAATAGAGGGTGTGGGGGAACTCCCCAACAACGGGTTTTAACAAATCGCTAGATATCAGAGATTATTAGACGTATTGGTACTCAATACAATTGCAGTTGTGGCATCTGCCATTAATGGGTGAATACCGCGATTGCGTCCAATTTTTGAAAACTTTATTCATACTGATTAGATTTACAAATTTAGTAAGTGGGACAGCAAACATGGCATGAACATTGACTTTAGTGCTTGGAATAACTCGATCAAGACCACGTTTTTTAATACAGCAAAGTCTAGATAAACCCAATAGCATTTTGAAGTAATTTTTTATGAATCACAGATGTTTTCATGTTTAGGAGTACAAAATAATAATGTGTTCAATGAAACATCTCTCTGTTAACAAGAAGTAAGTTCGACCGGCCCCAAATATTATGCACACCACCATAAATTATATTGAAATCAGGTTTAAGCCATTCCGGTTGAATAATGTGGCTAAAACATTCAAAATCTCCAAAAAATCGGTAGGTATCGTTTTATGAATGAAAACATGGATTTATACCGACAATTCTCTGCTAAAATATTTGATACCTCCAAGGAAGACTACATACCAAATATAGGCATTTCTGTTGAATTATGCCGCTAAAACCTTGAACATATTGAAAATCGGAAGGTATCGTTCAATGAAGGCTACATAAAAAACTTCTACCGAATATTCTATGCGGGAATGTTTTATACCCACAATGAAGACAACACACCAAATTGCTATAGCCATTTCGGTGGGATAATGAGACTAAAACCTCCAATTTATCGAAACTCGGGAGGTACCGTCCTATATGCCGATAATTCTCTGCAGAAATGGTTTATACCCCTAAGGGAGACTAAGTACCAATTATAGCCATTTCGTATGAATAATGTGTCTATAAACTTGAAAATACCGAAGATCGAGAGGTACCGTTCAATGAAGACCTGTACCGAATATTCTATGTTTTATACCCACTAGGGTTATGACTTTTTGACATTTTTCCTCAAAAATGATTTCCTGTAGCAGGGATGAATGAACTTTTGCCTATTAATAACTATGCTATCGTTTATTCCATTGAAATATAAAAAAAGTTCACGCACAAATCGATTTTAAAAAAATAATTTTTCGAAAAAATATATAAAATGAAAAATTTTTTTTTTTTCAAAAAATTATTTTTTGTTGCACCAATGAATAATTATAAGCCTACTTACAAATATAATAACGTTTATTTCATTCAAATATTAAAAAAGTCGCGAAAAAAGTCGCTTTGAAAAAAATTTAAATTTTTTGTTTTTTGTTAAAAAATTATATTTTTGAATAAAAGCGTTTATGACATTTTTACGATACTCAGAATTAAAGAAAAATAGTGAAAAATAAATTTTATGTAATTTTAATTATCTCATGTGGCTCTAAAGTTTATTTTCAATTCCATATACATATATCTGTTTTCAGTGACTTCAAAAAATTGTCCATAATTTTGATAAATTCAAATTTTAAAATCATTTTGTGCGTGAGGTTTTTTCACCGAATCACCTTATAATTAAGATTTTATGTAATCTTATGGCAAAACTCATCACGCTATGATACAGGGATATGAGGTTGTAAAAAAGTCATAACCCTAATATACATATCTCTCTTATTTCAGCAGAGGAGATATCACGAATTCAGACAAGAATTCCATTGAAAAGAGTTGGGGATTGAGACCACAGTTCATCCATTGGATTTTCACGATCTTAGTACGCCCAATTCTTACTTACCTACTTTCCGACAAAGTTACCACTACTGAAGGTCGATGCACTTTCTTAGCAAGTACATCGGCAGAGAACACCCATCAATCACGATGAGAAAATGCAAACTAATAAGGATCAATCTCAACAAAATCCAAAGAGATCATTCACACTTGCCCAAGACAAATCCTGAAATAAATAAGCTTTCTCTCATCTCGATAAACGACACAAATTCCCATAGCATATAAAGGCCAAACCCGGAACGATGTTGCCTTGACACAGCGATTCACCTTTTTCGACCACAGAACCTTCTCTAAAGGTAGGCCCTGCCATCCAGACAGGACAACCCTCAAAGTCGAAGGATACCAAGTCAAAGGGGACGGAGGTGAAGTGAGGAAACTGGAAAGTCTGACCAGGAAGCGGCCTCTATACGTGGCGTGTGGCTCCTACTAAACCAACCATTCTTTATAATTTTTGATGAAGAAAAGAGTTATGTCA